>NC_088782.1:85840313-86140313 GCF_958450345.1 Calliphora vicina | reverse complement strand
ACGTGAAAAAATTCCAAATGTTGTGAAATTTTTAGATGGAATTTTGTAAACAATAAACCACTGTTACGAACAAAATCAACTATTGTGAATGAAAAGTTTAGGGGAATATCACGATAGCAATTTTCCCTTCGAGGGAAATGGATATTTCATGGGACCAAAAATCAACTATTGTGAATGAAAAGTTTAGGGGAATATCACGATAGCAATTTTCCCTTCGAGGGAAATGGATATTTCATGGGACCAAAAATGTCACATATTTTTCACGATAGGGGTGAATTTTAAAGTTAATTAATAACAGAATTTATTCAAACTTTGATTGATTAAATTTTTGTTAAATCAAATCATTTACAAAATTAATTAAAACAATTGTCTTAATCCTTTTTGTACTAGATTTGAATTGAAGAAAAATTTAATCATTTAATAAACTTTTGAAGCTATTTTGTTATGGATTTGAAGAAGAAATGTAAAGAAATTAGAATGATTCAATAAGAAATAAATTATATAAATAATGAATTCACTTTTTAAATTTTCATACGAAAAACCCCAAATAAATAATAATAAAGCGGTCTATTATTGCCGAGATATAAGCAAAAAATTAGAATGATTCAATAAGAAATAAATTATATAAATAATGAATTCACTTTTTAAATTTTCATACGAAAAACCCCAAATAAATAATAATAAAGCGGTCTATTATTGCCGAGATATAAGCAAAAAACTGTAAAAAACTTTTCATTGTTCTAACTTGTTTTCTATGTATTTTCGTCAGTTTTTAATTCGCGGGATTCCCGACTAAAAATCCCGGGAATCGGGTAGTGAAAAATTGACAAAATTCCCGGGAAATTTGTACCGGGAATTCCCGGGATAAAAACCCTAATTCTAAGCTTATTAACAAAATATTTATTGTTTACATAAATAAGTAAAGCCCGCACTATTCAATTATCTACACTATATAAAGTTTAAATAAGTATTTAAATTTTTCATTTTGTTTTTTTGACATTTGTTAAGACCAATCGTTGTTTTTGTAGAACTGACACCACCTTGCATGAATTCGTCTTGATACACACGTTTATATGAAGACGATTCTTTTGACGACAGCACAGCTACACGGCCATACGATTGTTTTTGCCGCTTTAAGGTGGATTAGCCGACTGTAATGTAATGTAACATTAACGGAACGGAACAGCTGATCGTTTCTATTGTGTGTAAAGTAGTTAATGCAGTTATAGTGACAAAATGTAACGTAACTGTAACGTCTGAACCTGTTAAAAACAGAATTTCTTTACGTTTCAACGTGACATTTACTAACGGTGTTGTCAACTTGTTGATTTTAAAAGTCTTGTGTAAAAAATACTTATGCTCAGAACGCTTAACAATATTTTCAATGTTCTAAAAATGTTTTAAATATTTCAATAATATAAATACATAAATAAAAAACAAAATGTAAGAAAGATAAACTCACTGTTTATTGTTGATTTTTTGTTTAAGCTTTGATATTTTTGCAAATAAAGCTTGAGTGTCTGTAATTCTCATTCACTCTATAGTTTGATTTGTATAATATCTTTAGTTTTTCTAAAGCCTTTTGGGAAAAGGTTTTCTGATGATCTGGCCTAAGCAACCAGTGAAATGCGCATAGTCTACGTTTACAATGCAGAAATTGAAAGGTAGACAGACGAAGTTTGAAGGCGAGGTGTTGAAGAGGTACAGTGTGTATTACACAGGTTTAGGTTAGTTCAAAAGAGAATGAGAAAAATGTCTGCCTTTCAATTTCTGTATTGTAAAAGGGGACAAAGGAACTAGCATATCCCACAACAATAAATGTCAGTGAATTTATCAATAATTGGGAAATTTAGCACAATTCTTACTAAAAACAAAATTTTTTTATTGTTATGGTAATATTTACTTATTATACAAATTAGTTCACACAAGCATTTATAAAATGTATACTAATATTCGAAAGTAATAAGTTTGAAAATATGTATTAAATTAATATTTTGTATAGACAAATTAAATTAACAAATTAGGGCCATTATTACAACTTGCCTTTATGTTCGAAATAGTGAAAGGTGAAACATTAAGCAATAGAAAAAGGTACCCTTAAAGTTAACTATTACTATTACGAACATAAAGGCAAGTTGTAATAATGGCCCTTAGTATAAAGTACAATACAATATTAATTAATTTTTAAGTTATCGGACCTTTAATAAATAAAGTCTGTATGACAAGGTAATATTTATAATTGTCTCCTAATGGGTTAATATAAACATATATGAAGTCACTTCGAAGCACTTCACAATGATGAATACATTCACCCCTATCGGCAATAACATGTGAAATTTTGTTCCCATGAAATATTCATTTCCCTCGAAGGGAAAATTGCTATCGGGAATATTATGATGAACTTTACATTCACAATAGTTGATTTTGTTCGTAACAGCGGTTTATTGTTTACAAAATTCCATCTAAAAATTTCACAACAAGGCGAATTTTTTTTCACGTGAACAAAGTTGATGAACGAAAAAAGGAAAAGGGAAAATATTTCATGTGAAATGTTGATTCGCGATAGGGGTGATTATGTGTAAAAAAATACGGTTTATATGTAAGTACTATTACCAAAAAAGTTTAATAATTTTTTTTAAAATCGCAGAAAAAAATTATAAAATCGCTTGAACAGTATTTAAAACAATTGTGTTGATATCACTTTCAAACAGCTGTTAAAATTTGTTTGTTTATGTCAAAAACATATGACACGTTTTTAATGTTCTATAATCGCACTAAAGTGTTACGTTAAGTCAACATTACGGTTACATTACATCAACGGTCGGCTAACCCAGCCTTAAGGCTGAATTTTTTTGCAAAATCAAAAACTTTGTTGACTTTTTTTAAAAAAATGGACCCATTTTTTAATTTTTTGTTTTTGCTCAGAAGAAAGCTTATGTGTTTTCCTTTAACACCCTTTTTGTCGCTTAGTGGGATGCGAGTGGGATATCTATAAACAAAATGTTTTGTAACTCAAGACATACAATTTTTTACTTTTTTTTGAAAAATCAAAAACCTTTTTGACTTTTTTTTTCCGAAATGGACTCTTTTTTTATTAATTTTTTTTTCTCAAAAGAAAGCTTAAGTCTTTTTCTTTAAAACCTTTTTGATCGCTTAGTGGGATGCGAGTGGGATATCTATCAAAATAAATGTTTTGTAACTCAAGACAAAGGTTTTTAAATTTGCACTATTTTAATTTTTTTCATATTTGTGTGTAAACCTTAAAAATTAAACTTACGCAGAGAAACTAGACACATTAGCCTTTCCGATGGTATGTAACATACCCAACTAAAATTTCATAGCCTCGATACTGTAATACCCATAATATGTTAACCTAAGGAATAAAAATCACTTTTTTTCTATGGAAATGTTGAATAATTTAATTTTGTTATTTATTTGTAATAATAATTAATTTAATAAATAATAATAATAATAATAATAATAATAATAATAATAATAATAATAATAATAATAATAATAATAATAATAATAATAATAATAATAATAATAATAATAATAATAATAATAATAATAATAATAATAATAATAATAATAATAATAATAATAATAATAATAATAATAATAATAATAATAATAATAATAATAATAATAATAATAATAATAATAATAATAATAATAATAATAATAATAATAATAATAATAATAATAATAATAATAATAATAATAATAATAATAATAATAATAATAATAATAATAATAATAATAATAATAATAATAATAATAATAATAATAATAATAATAATAATAATAATAATAATAATAATAATAATAATAATAATAATAATAATAATAATAATAATAATAATAATAATAATAATAATAATAATAATAATAATAATAATAATAATAATAATAATAATAATAATAATAATAATAATAATAATAATAATAATAATAATAATAATAATAATAATAATAATAATAATAATAATAATAATAATAATAATAATAATAATAATAATAATAATAATAATAATAATAATAATAATAATAATAATAATAATAATAATAATAATAATAATAATAATAATAATAATAATAATAATAATAATAATAATAATAATAATAATAATAATAATAATAATAATAATAATAATAATAATAATAATAATAATAATAATAATAATAATAATAATAATAATAATAATAATAATAATAATAATAATAATAATAATAATAATAATAATAATAATAATAATAATAATAATAATAATAATAATAATAATAATAATAATAATAATAATAATAATAATAATAATAATAATAATAATAATAATAATAATAATAATAATAATAATAATAATAATAATAATAATAATAATAATAATAATAATAATAATAATAATAATAATAATAATAATAATAATAATAATAATAATAATAATAATAATAATAATAATAATAATAATAATAATAATAATAATAATAATAATAATAATAATAATAATAATAATAATAATAATAATAATAATAATAATAATAATAATAATAATAATAATAATAATAATAATAATAATAATAATAATAATAATAATAATAATAATAATAATAATAATAATAATAATAATAATAATAATAATAATAATAATAATAATAATAATAATAATAATAATAATAATAATAATAATAATAATAATAATAATAATAATAATAATAATAATAATAATAATAATAATAATAATAATAATAATAATAATAATAATAATAATAATAATAATAATAATAATAATAATAATAATAATAATAATAATAATAATAATAATAATAATAATAATAATAATAATAATAATAATAATAATAATAATAATAATAATAATAATAATAATAATAATAATAATAATAATAATAATAATAATAATAATAATAATAATAATAATAATAATAATAATAATAATAATAATAATAATAATAATAATAATAATAATAATAATAATAATAATAATAATAATAATAATAATAATAATAATAATAATAATAATAATAATAATAATAATAATAATAATAATAATAATAATAATAATAATAATAATAATAATAATAATAATAATAATAATAATAATAATAATAATAATAATAATAATAATAATAATAATAATAATAATAATAATAATAATAATAATAATAATAATAATAATAATAATAATAATAATAATAATAATAATAATAATAATAATAATAATAATAATAATAATAATAATAATAATAATAATAATAATAATAATAATAATAATAATAATAATAATAATAATAATAATAATAATAATAATAATAATAATAATAATAATAATAATAATAATAATAATAATAATAATAATAATAATAATAATAATAATAATAATAATAATAATAATAATAATAATAATAATAATAATAATAATAATAATAATAATAATAATAATAATAATAATAATAATAATAATAATAATAATAATAATAATAATAATAATAATAATAATAATAATAATAATAATAATAATAATAATAATAATAATAATAATAATAATAATAATAATAATAATAATAATAATAATAATAATAATAATAATAATAATAATAATAATAATAATAATAATAATAATAATAATAATAATAATAATAATAATAATAATAATAATAATAATAATAATAATAATAATAATAATAATAATAATAATAATAATAATAATAATAATAATAATAATAATAATAATAATAATAATAATAATAATAATAATAATAATAATAATAATAATAATAATAATAATAATAATAATAATAATAATAATAATAATAATAATAATAATAATAATAATAATAATAATAATAATAATAATAATAATAATAATAATAATAATAATAATAATAATAATAATAATAATAATAATAATAATAATAATAATAATAATAATAATAATAATAATAATAATAATAATAATAATAATAATAATAATAATAATAATAATAATAATAATAATAATAATAATAATAATAATAATAATAATAATAATAATAATAATAATAATAATAATAATAATAATAATAATAATAATAATAATAATAATAATAATAATAATAATAATAATAATAATAATAATAATAATAATAATAATAATAATAATAATAATAATAATAATAATAATAATAATAATAATAATAATAATAATAATAATAATAATAATAATAATAATAATAATAATAATAATAATAATAATAATAATAATAATAATAATAATAATAATAATAATAATAATAATAATAATAATAATAATAATAATAATAATAATAATAATAATAATAATAATAATAATAATAATAATAATAATAATAATAATAATAATAATAATAATAATAATAATAATAATAATAATAATAATAATAATAATAATAATAATAATAATAATAATAATAATAATAATAATAATAATAATAATAATAATAATAATAATAATAATAATAATAATAATAATAATAATAATAATAATAATAATATAATAATAATAATAATAATAATAATAATAATAATAATAATAATAATAATAATAATAATAATAATAATAATAATAATAATAATAATAATAATAATAATAATAATAATAATAATAATAATAATAATAATAATAATAATAATAATAATAATAATAATAATAATAATAATAATAATAATAATAATAATAATAATAATAATAATAATAATAATAATAATAATAATAATAATAATAATAATAATAATAATAATAATAATAATAATAATAATAATAATAATAATAATAATAATAATAATAATAATAATAATAATAATAATAATAATAATAATAATAATAATAATAATAATAATAATAATAATAATAATAATAATAATAATAATAATAATAATAATAATAATAATAATAATAATAATAATAATAATAATAATAATAATAATAATAATAATAATAATAATAATAATAATAATAATAATAATAATAATAATAATAATAATAATAATAATAATAATAATAATAATAATAATAATAATAATAATAATAATAATAATAATAATAATAATAATAATAATAATAATAATAATAATAATAATAATAATAATAATAATAATAATAATAATAATAATAATAATAATAATAATAATAATAATAATAATAATAATAATAATAATAATAATAATAATAATAATAATAATAATAATAATAATAATAATAATAATAATAATAATAATAATAATAATAATAATAATAATAATAATAATAATAATAATAATAATAATAATAATAATAATAATAATAATAATAATAATAATAATAATAATAATAATAATAATAATAATAATAATAATAATAATAATAATAATAATAATAATAATAATAATAATAATAATAATAATAATAATAATAATAATAATAATAATAATAATAATAATAATAATAATAATAATAATAATAATAATAATAATAATAATAATAATAATAATAATAATAATAATAATAATAATAATAATAATAATAATAATAATAATAATAATAATAATAATAATAATAATAATAATAATAATAATAATAATAATAATAATAATAATAATAATAATAATAATAATAATAATAATAATAATAATAATAATAATAATAATAATAATAATAATAATAATAATAATAATAATAATAATAATAATAATAATAATAATAATAATAATAATAATAATAATAATAATAATAATAATAATAATAATAATAATAATAATAATAATAATAATAATAATAATAATAATAATAATAATAATAATAATAATAATAATAATAATAATAATAATAATAATAATAATAATAATAATAATAATAATAATAATAATAATAATAATAATAATAATAATAATAATAATAATAATAATAATAATAATAATAATAATAATAATAATAATAATAATAATAATAATAATAATAATAATAATAATAATAATAATAATAATAATAATAATAATAATAATAATAATAATAATAATAATAATAATAATAATAATAATAATAATAATAATAATAATAATAATAATAATAATAATAATAATAATAATAATAATAATAATAATAATAATAATAATAATAATAATAATAATAATAATAATAATAATAATAATAATAATAATAATAATAATAATAATAATAATAATAATAATAATAATAATAATAATAATAATAATAATAATAATAATAATAATAATAATAATAATAATAATAATAATAATAATAATAATAATAATAATAATAATAATAATAATAATAATAATAATAATAATAATAATAATAATAATAATAATAATAATAATAATAATAATAATAATAATAATAATAATAATAATAATAATAATAATAATAATAATAATAATAATAATAATAATAATAATAATAATAATAATAATAATAATAATAATAATAATAATAATAATAATAATAATAATAATAATAATAATAATAATAATAATAATAATAATAATAATAATAATAATAATAATAATAATAATAATAATAATAATAATAATAATAATAATAATAATAATAATAATAATAATAATAATAATAATAATAATAATAATAATAATAATAATAATAATAATAATAATAATAATAATAATAATAATAATAATAATAATAATAATAATAATAATAATAATAATAATAATAATAATAATAATAATAATAATAATAATAATAATAATAATAATAATAATAATAATAATAATAATAATAATAATAATAATAATAATAATAATAATAATAATAATAATAATAATAATAATAATAATAATAATAATAATAATAATAATAATAATAATAATAATAAAAAGATGAATAATTTAGTAAAATTTAATCTTAATCACAATAGATCAATTTATATAATAACTATTTTTACACTTAATTTATGAAGTTTTTAAATTTTCAAATATCCATACTTTTATCCTCCTTATTTGTCACCTTTATTAGCTGCTTTTTTTTATCAATCCTTTCTTGGCGTTATTAGATTCAGCTACTGATTTCGCTGCTGGCTTCTTTTTTGGCTTTGGAAAGAAATCGCATTGAGTAGATGCAGAAAACTTTTTTAATTTGAGTCTTCCATCGACAAGCGGTATGAAAGCATGGTATTGAGCAGTGCCATCGATTGTTACCGCAGCATCGAATCTGCTCTTTAGTGTTTTCAATGTTTCCTCATGATCCTCTTTGCTACTAAAAACTATTTTAGTTTCTTTACAATAATTCTTTGCCCAATGGAATAAAGCAGTCGCATCTAAGATGCGATCTTGATGAGAGCACTGGAGGCTATACTTCGCTGCATTTCTTTTGAGGTTTGCTCCAATACCATCACATTGTAACGATTCTTCTGTCGAGGTGTATCTCCTTTTGGGCAGGTCTACCTAGTAATACCGGCCGTGCTCTGGGTTGGGGTGTGTTCTTGCCCAATCAGAGTTACAATCGAATCGAAAACAGAAAACTTTACTTTAGGTAGCAAGAAAGAATTGCACAATTTCTACAAAAAGCGATTCTCCATGTAAAATAAAAGTGATAAAAATCATAAATTAAAATAATAAACAAACATAATTATTATTGAGGACCTTTTTTGAATAGAGAGATGGTAACCTCTATTCAATTGTTAACCCACCCACCATGCCGAATACTTCATTAATGTCAGCCCAAAATCTGCCATATCCTAGTCTATTTCCATGCTATAACTTCACCTTTCGTAATTAGTACGCAAAAATATTTAAAACTTCATAATTACACAATAACACAATTTATTAATAAACAAAGTAAACAAAATATTTAAACAAAATTTAAATGCAAAATTGTTATGATATAAAAAGAAATTGACAAAATATGGTCACCTTAATATAATGTGACATATGGAAACAATATATTAAGAATCTTTTGAAATATGAAATTATTATTTTTTTTTCCTTTCCTTTTTTTATTTAGTGTGTTAATTAATTTGCTATATATATGTATGTTTAATTAAGTTAAATTTATTATTAATTTTCGATACTTACTCTTAAACTTGACACTCGTATCTGCAGGCGCCGGAAGATGTAGAGTTTGAGTTTGGTAATTCAAAATTAAAAGTTTTTAGATATTTCCTTTAACTAATTAAACATAATGCTGATAGTGTTATAATATCAAAAGGTGTAAAAATTTAAATTATATCATATTTAGGTGACCATCACAAAACAATAGTTAAAATTTAAACAAAAATTAATTATATTTTACGTTAAGTTGATTTAAATTGTGAAATGTAAGTTAAATTTGGCTAATAAATGTTAAATTACTAAAATTTGATTAATTAGTTGAACTGAATTAATTACGTTAAAATTATGTTAAGAAAATTAGCAAAATTAAGTTAAATTAGGTGAAAATGTAACTTGAGATTAAGTTTTAAATGAATCAAATCTGATTTTTCATTTGTGTTTTCAAAATTAGAAATATGAAAATTAGTTTTTGATGAAAAGAAGCTGGTCACTCTAAATTTTGAAATTTTGAATAATTGTATTCCAAAATATATTTTGTTCTCGATGTATTTTGTATGAAATATTTCGTTTTTGATTGTTTTTTTTCCCAAAAGATTTTTCTTGTGCAATTATGTATATGCTGCAGCCAAAATAGGTTTCTTTTTTCCTTTTTGTTGCAACTTATCCTGGACATTCAATTTTGATCTATTGCTATGACCAATATTATAAAATCTAAAAGAAAAGTTTGACGGTCACTTATATAATAAATTTACCAACAAAACTAACTGCCTTACCGTTAAAATCAATTAGATAAACTTATTCCTCGCCTTTTTATTGATAAATAAAAACCAAATTCACAAATTCCCTGCTTCTTAATAAAATTTGACAAAAAAAAAAACTTTCAATCACCTTTACTCGCTTATATTTTCTTGTTAAATGAAAATTTTAATTTTACATTTTGAAAAGCAAAATGAATAGCCTTCTCGATTAAAATAAAAATGTTTCCAGTTTCATATAGATGTATAAAATTTGAAATATCTTAAATAAGTATTTACACTGAACAAAAAAAAAATTAAAAACAAATTTGGGGATTAACTAACATCACAACATGCTCCTTTACCATGAGCAGTAGGATGAAAATGCCACTCAGCTGGCATTCCAAAATCTTTTTCATGAGCTGTAAGATTGCGAAGCTATTTTTGTTTTTAAAATGTTGACGAGCTCCGTCCGAAACGTAGTATACCTTTTCTACTGTAAATTTTGATTTTAGATAATTTAGTATTATCTTCTGGTACTCATAAACTGCAACGGTGTCATGTTTTAAATCGTCGGATATGATTGCCATACTTTTGTGTTCCAGGTTTTCTTCTTTCATGTAGTAAATAACTACTGTGAATATAGTTGCTTGGTCGTTATTGAAGTGGAATGCTTGTATGGAATCCTGAAGAACATATTTATAGTTCTCTGCGAAATCAAATGAAATAATGAATTCACCAGACTTTAAATGTGTTTTCAAGTCCTTGAAGAATGACCACTGCTCTTTGACTAAAAAGTCATGGGTTCTCAAATTTAGCAATCTTCTACACAGTTCTTCCACAAAATCATCCACATTTAAAATTATGGTTTTCAGTGTGCATCTTTCAGTCTGAAGCCAAGATTCAAATTTTAACTCCTCAATACATTCTCGATCAAAAGAGTTGATTAAATTTTCTTTGATGGATGTGGTTTCCGGGCAATTCGAACATTCACCTAAGTGGCAAGAAGTTGTAGCATTAGGGCACATAGTCAATTTAAGGCAATCGCGGTAATGGTGTAAATCTTGTGATGAATCATCTTTTAAGTAATTTAAGTTGATTTCCTTCAACATCAATTTAACATTTTCATGGTAAATACAAACACATACTGTGTGAGTTCCGCTGCTTCCTGCCAAAACGCAATGTTTTGGCCTCAGTTGTGTAAATTTTGTGAATCCAATTTTGACATCCTCGTATTCAGATTGAAATGTTGCGAATAATTCATTCAGGTTACAGAGAACCATTCTCTTCTGCATTTGAACTTTCTTGCCATCGATTCGTACAGACATCCAGTCTTTCATCCCTGGCATCAGGCGACTCATATCATCTCGCTGATAAAACTGAGTTATTAGAGATTTAGTATCGCACTCCAAAGTTTTTCCCTTCTTTTTGTTTGGGAGTGTGAGAATCCCATGCTCAGCAACCAATTGTTTAGCAATTCTTGCTTTTCGTTGAGACGTTCCAAACTCTGTCTGTCTGTCTGTCTGTCTGTCTGTCTGTCTGTCTGTCTGTCTGTCTGTCTGTCTGTCTGTCTGTCTGTCTGTCTGTCTGTCTGTCTGTCTGTCTGTCTGTCTGTCTGTCTGTCTGTCTGTCTGTCTGTCTGTCTGTCTGTCTGTCTGTCTGTCTGTCTGTCTATCTGTCTATCTGTCTATCTGTCTATCTGTCTATCTGTCTATCTGTCTATCTGTCTGTCTGTCTGTCTGTCTGTCTGTCTGTCTGTCTGTCTGTCTGTCTGTCTGTCTGTCTGTCTGTCTGTCTGTCTGTCTGTCTGTCTGTCTGTCTGTCTGTCTGTCTGTCTGTCTGTCTGTCTGTCTGTCTGTCTGTCTGTCTGTCTGTCTGTCTGTCTGTCTGTCTGTCTGTCTGTCTGTCTGTCTGTCTGTCTGTCTGTCTGTCTGTCTGTCTGTCTGTCTGTCTGTCTGTCTGTCTGTCTGTCTGTCTGTCTGTCTGTCTGTCTGTCTGTCTGTCTGTCTGTCTGTCTGTCTGTCTGTCTGTCTGTCTGTCTGTCTGTCTGTCTGTCTGTCTGTCTGTCTGTCTGTCTGTCTGTCTGTCTGTCTGTCTGTCTGTCTGTCTGTCTGTCTGTCTGTCTGTCTGTCTGTCTGTCTGTCTGTCTGTCTGTCTGTCTGTCTGTCTGTCTGTCTGTCTGTCTGTCTGTCTGTCTGTCTGTCTGTCTGTCTGTCTGTCTGTCTGTCTGTCTGTCTGTCTGTCTGTCTGTCTGTCTGTCTGTCTGTCTGTCTGTCTGTCTGTCTGTCTGTCTGTCTGTCTGTCTGTCTGTCTGTCTGTCTGTCTGTCTGTCTGTCTGTCTGTCTGTCTGTCTGTCTGTCTGTCTGTCTGTCTGTCTGTCTGTCTGTCTGTCTGTATGTATGTATGTCTGTCTGTCTGTCTGTCTGTCTGTCTATCTATCTGTCTGTCTGTCTGTCTGTCTGTCTGTCTGTCTGTCCATAAATAACGGAGATATGAGCAAAAATCCGAGACAACCTCTGAAAATTTCATCAAAAAACACAATGTATTGCATGCTTTGACAAAAATGCAACAAAACGTATGTTTTTGGATGTGCATGCTTTGCGTATTTTGTTTTTTGTTTCTTTTGGCGTTGTTGTTTTTTATACAACTAACGGCCATTTTCACAATGTACGATTATTTCATTTTAACCGGAAAATTAACTAACTGTCGGTTTGTTTAACGGGGACCATTTAACCAACGGTTACCGATTTACGTTTCACCATCATTTGATTACTTAACCAAAGCATTCAGTAGAAAGTATGGCAATAATGCATACATTTGTTTACGAAAAATAGTGTAATGAAAGATTGAAATATAAAAAATTGTCTAAAAGACGGCATAAAAAATAATAGTTTGTGTTTTCTTAGTGGTATAATAAAAAAAAACGTATAAAACTCAAAAATATTAAGGTACCTAACTGTACCTACACTTTTAAAAATTATAAATATTACAAAAATATAAGTGTTTTTCCATGTTCTTTTATTATATTTCTTACAATTAAGATGCTAACCGGCGAAATTTGTTCGGTTATATTTAACAGCAACTTTGTTGTTAAATAGTGTCAATTAAGAATTAATCGTACATTGTGAAATTCAAATTAGCCTAACTTGCGGTTAAAGTTCACGTTAACTTTTAATCGTACATTGTGAGAATGGCCGTAAATGTTTGTTTGGTTGTGTGTTGGTTTTTTTGACAAAAAAGCAACAAATCGTATGCTTGGATGTGCATTTATACAATTAAACGTATGTTTGGATGTTTGTTGGTTTCATTGGCTTGCGTATTTTGTTTTTGTTTTTACTTTTGATGTTTTGTTTCGTTTGGCGTTGTTGTTGTTTTTTGTGTTCTTGATAAATTTAGGATGCTGTACGCTGAAAGGGGGCAATGTACATACATATACATATACTAATTATAAAAAATAATAATGCATCCACAACAAAGGTGAAGGGTATATAAGATTCGGCATAGCCGAATATAGCACTCTTACTTGTTTAAAAGTAAAAAAATAAAATAGCAAGCAAAACATTTAAACTAAAGAAATTCGTTTTTGAAATAATTATAAAATAAAAAAGAAAAAACTATTTGTGCCTTTGGAAAGGAAAATATCCCTTAAACAATCTCCTAGAAATAAAAAACACAAAAAGTAACTACTGCCTAATAGTGCATTTACACTTGTAATTTTTAAACTAGTTTATGATCATAAGCTACTTTCAAAAACTGTACCGTTTACATCAGCATTTTAGGCAGTTAAGAGGTTTATTTTTGACAAGTCATAAAACAGCTGACTTCAATATAAAAAAATTTAATACAAATATGGACGTTGTTAAGAAAAAACGGTGCTGCACGTACATATATATGTACATATAAACATACCTTTCATTTTCGTTGTCCATATTATATTCTTTTTAATAAATTTTTTAAACTTTTTCTTACAGTTTGGCTATTTTTTAAAAATTGAAAACTATATTTTTGAGCAAATGTCAAATGTTACCAGCGTTGCCAGAAAAATGTTGAAAAACAGAGTTGCATTAGCAAAAACTCGTTGTTTGTAACTAGTTTATCTCAAAAGCTAGTTACAAACCTGTTTTTGTTTTGTATGGGTACACAAGATTCTCCAACTAGTTTATCACCATAAACAACTTATAACATGTTTATGGCCAAGGCGAATTTATACAAGGTGGAGTCAGTCAAACAGCTGATAATTTTTTTTTCGCTTTTTGGTTCTAACAATTGTCAAAGCTTGTTTTTATATTTAAATATCTACATATTCTAAACTAATTAACAAAATATTTATTTTTTAAATAAATAAGTAAAGCCCTCACTATTCAATTATCTACACTATATTAAGTTTTAATACTTATTTGTTTAATTTTACATTTTTGTTTTTTGACATTTGGTAAGACCAATTGTTGTTTTTGTAGAACTGCCTCCACCTTGTATGAATTCGCCTTGTTTATGGCGTAGGTGTAAATGCAATATAACGATTCAAAATTAAACATATATTTAATTATCATAATGAATAACGATGCCGCAATGCACCAATTACACTATGCAACAAATGAAGACTTTTGGAAAAACACAAGATCATGACAGTATTGGTTCGACTCTACTACTAAAGGGTAGTAAAACCCTATACTCAGTTTGTCCATTTTGGTGACCGATTTTTTTTATGGGCCCCCAAAGTTGAGTAGGGCCTCTAAAAAAGGTGTCATCAGTTTTTGGTTAACAGCTAATTCAGACTTTGTGATACGGCTTAACTTTATATGGCAATAATATAGCTAAGAGTCCGCCAAATAAATTTTGTTAAAATTTGTTTCCAAAATATAGCTTTTTCGTGCACTTTTGTTGAAAAAATATAGGAAGAAATTTTTTTTTTTTTTAGAATAACTTCCACGGACTCCTAATTTTTCAATAACAATATTTTCCAAAGTTGTAGCTACGGTAAAGGCTCCATTAGTCTTTGCGTTCTGTAACGTTTCTGTTCTGTATGAACATATATGTTGAATATGTTGAAGGTCTAAATACAAAAAACACTAAAAATAGTAACAAAATCACCAAGATGGTTTTTTGGTTATTATTTTAAAAACAGCTGATACGATCTTACGGAAAAACTAACTACAATATAACAGCATTCAGAACGGCACAGAACAGAAACGTTACAGAACGCAAAGACTAATGGAGCCTTAACTAGGCCTTAAATCTGAATAACTCTTGTGAACATATCAATGCAATCCGAACATATCTAGGCATTCTAAATAGCTGTCAAAAATCACATTGTAGCTTAAAAATTTTAGTTTTTTTTTTGAGTCTAACACAAAAATTGTTTGTTAAAAATGTATGTTCGAGTGTATACTTCTCAATTGTGCTGGAATAACGAAGAATGGGCAAATCATTATCGGTATGATCCGGGCGCATCACTTTATCCAATCTTGATCGCGCAAGACCGGCTTGATGCAAGATATGAATAAACATCAAAATTTTTGAAAGTGGGCAAGGTTTGTGGAGCTTCTGAAGAGTAAATATAAGCTTTTTATACAAGTTTTTGATATCGGTGGAAACCTTATGACGTGGAGATTGACATTTTAGTAAAATGCATAAATTTTGTTTTTTTTTTCGGACGTATTTTACCTTAAAAACTAACTATTACTACGTTTATACGCACGGCTTATTCGCAAATAAAAATATTGCAATTAGAAAAAAAATGCCGCATAAACAGTGAATTAATTGTTTATTTGCGAATAGCTAACTCACGAAAACAATTCCTGATTAACGACACTATTCGCAAATAAGATATTAAGCATTGCCATATGTTTTAACGCTTTTAGTTTATCAAGACGTTTTTTAAATATTTCATTGCGTTTTTGAATTAATTGGATTGACAAGACGGACAAGAATTTTTTATTCTATAATTTTTACATTTAAAAAAATAAAAAATGTATCATATTTTATTCAATAAAAGAGCTACCAAATAATTACATTTTACCATCCGGCATCTCATAAAAACAAGAATTTTCCGTAACTAATGTGACATATAAACAGTGAGTTAGTTAATTGCCAATAATTTTCATTTGCGAATAGGCTACGTATAAACGTAGTATATATTATAAAATGGCGATTTTCCATCAAGAAAAATAAAAACTTTGAATTAATGTAAAATTTGAACAGTTACAGACATCGCAATAAAATTTGGAAGTAATATGTTCTACGCCCGTGAACAAAACAACCTGGAGAAAACAAACCGGAAACAGCTGATTGTTTTTTGTTGCTGTAGATGTTTTTATTTGTTTTGGTGTAGTGTGGTGAATATAAAAAATAAAATTTGTTATTGTAATACAACATAACCTTAAAATAAAATAATCATAAAAAAAATTTAATAACTTTGATATATACAGAAAAAAAATTGCCAAATTTATGCAAGACGATGGGCATCATATCGGGAAACAGAAATGATAAGTGGACACTCATATCAATCGAATGGCATACTAACTTCTTTTAGAAAAACTTAAACGTAGGGGTTGTAATACAACATAACCTTAAAATAAAATAATCATAAAAAAAATTTAATAACTTTGATATATACAGAAAAAAAATTGCCAAATTTATGCAAGACGATGGGCATCATATCGGGAAACAGAAATGATAAGTGGACACTCATATCAATCGAATGGCATACTAACTTCTTTTAGAAAAACTTAAACGTAGGGGGCAGGCCCATTCAAACTTTGATGCCATGAAAAAATGTTTTAAATTGGAAAAAATATTGCTACAATTATATAAGGCCTTGGGCATCATATCTGGGAATGGGAACGATAAGTGGACACCCATAGGAATCGAATGGCATACTAAGAATGTGTGGAAAAACTTGAACGTAGGGAGTACGCCCATTCAAACTTTTATGTCATAACCATTTTTCATGAAAAATTTTAAATTAGAAAAAAAATTGCCACAATTACACAAGGCGTTGGGCATCATATCTGGGAACGGGCACGATAAGTGGACACCCGTAGGAATCTAATCGCATACAGAGAATGTTTGGAAAAACTTGGGGGGTAGGTCCATTCAAACATTGATGTCATGAAAAAATGTTCATGAAAAATTTAAAATTAGAAAATATATTGCCTCAATTATACAAGGCGTTGGGCATCATATCTGGGAACGGGCACGATAAGTGGACACTCGTAGGAATCTAATGGCATACAGAGAATGTTTGGAAAAACTTGAACTTGGGGGTAGGTTCATTCAAACATTGATGTCATGAACAAATTTTTCATGAAAAATTTAAAATTAGAAAATATATTGCCATAATTATACAAGGCGTCGGGCATCATATCTGGGAACGGGCACGATAAGCGGACACTCATAGAAATCTAATGGCATACAAAGAATGTTTGGAAAAACTTGAACGTGGGGGGTAGGTCCATTCAAACTTTGATGTCATAAACATTTTTCATAAAAAATTTTAAATTAGAAAAAAATTTCCACAATTATACAAGGCGTTGGGCATCATATCTGGGAAGGGCACGATAAGTGGACACCCGTAGGAATCTAATGGCATACAGAGAATGTTTGGAAAAACTTGAACTTGGGGGTAGGTCCATTCAAACATTGATGTCATGAACAAATTTTTCATGAAAAATTTAAAATTAGAAAATATATTGCCATAATTATACAAGGCGTTGGGCATCATATCTGGGAACGGGCACGTTATGTGGACACTCATAGGAATCGAATGGCATAGAAAGAATGTTTAGAAAAACTTGATCGTAGGGACTAGGCCCATTCAAACTATGATGTCATAAACATTTTTCATAAGAAATTTAAAATTAGAAAAAAAATTGCCACAATTATACAAGGCGTTGGGCATCATATCTGGGAACGGGCACGATAAGTGGACACTCATAGGAATCGAATGGCATAGAATGAATGTTTGGAAGAACTTGAACGTGGGGGGTAGGTCCATTCAAACTTTGATGTCATAAACATTTTTCATAAGAAATTTAAAATTAGAAAAAAAATTGCGACGATTATACAAGGCGTTGGGCATCATATCTGGGAACGGGCACGATAAGGGGACACTTGTAGGAATCGAATGGTATAATAACTTCTATTGCATTCATTTATTAATTTGATTAATTCATGTATTAAAATTCAATATTTTAAGAAAAATTATCAATGTGTGTTTTACAAGAAACATGAAGATAGAGATGTACAATCAAGTAAGTATTCAGATTAATAGTAATCATATGCAAGTACTTGGTACATTATACATATCAAATGCTTTTGGAAAAACGTAAACGTAGGGGGATGGCAAAATTGGTACAATTTTAGTTTTTTTTTGGTACAATTTGATCTTAATAAGAACAATGGTGCACCAATGACTCATTTGATACAATTTGAAAATAAAATTTTTAAAATTATACTTATCAGTTTTTGAAATAAAGAAGAAATAGCGGCATTTGACTAGTCTTGTCACACTCGTAATTTTAAGTGTTTTTCAAACCAAAAAGTATATAAACAAGTTTAAGCCAATATTATTGCCATTTTTCTGCTGTGGCTAAAAAATGTTAGATGGGTGACAAAAATTCGATAATTTTAACTACGATGCTGTATTATCAACTGAATGTCTGTTGCTAGAACCAAAAGAATGAATGGATGTAATGAAATCAATCCAAATTTATTCATTGCCACTGTTCATTGTAACATTAAAAAAATCCCGAAATTTCACTGAAATTTCAAAAAAAAAATTCTCTTCACACTCATTCTTTTGGTTCTAGCAACAGATATTCAGTTAATAATACAGCATCGTAGTTAAAATTATCGAATTTTTGTCACCCATCTAACATTTTTTAGCCACAGCAGAAAAATGGCAATAATATTGGCTTAAACTTGTTTATATACTTTTTGGTTTGAAAAACACTTAAAATTACGAGTGTGACAAGACTAGTCAAATGCCGCTATTTCTTCTTTATTTCAAAAACTGATAAGTATAATTTTAAAAATTTTATTTTCAAATTGTACCAAATGAGTCATTGGTGTACCATTGTTCTTTTTAAGATCAAATTGTACCAAAAAAAAGTACAATTGTACCAATTTTGCCATCCCTCTACATTTACGTTTTTCCAAAAGCATTTGATATGTATAATGTACCAAGTACTTACATATGATTACTATTAATCTGAATACTTACTTGATTGTACATCTCTATCTTCATGTTTCTTGTAAAACACACATTGATAATTTTTCTTAAAAGATTGAATTTTAATACATGAATTAATCAAATTAATAAATGAATGCAACAGAAGTTATTATGCCATTCGATTCCTACAAGTGTCCACTTATCGTGCCCGTTCCCAGATATGATGCCCAACGCCTTGTATAATTGTGGCAATATATTTTCTAATTTTAAATTTTTCATGAACATTTTTTCATGACATCAATGTTTGAATGGACCTACCCCCCAAGTTCAAGTTTTTCCAACCATTCTCTGTATGTCATTAGATTCCTACGGGTATCCACTTATCGTGCCCGTTCCCAGATATGATGCCCAACGCCTTGTATAATTGCGGCAATTTATTTTCTAATTTAAAATTTTTTATGAAAAATGTTTATGACATCAAAGTTTTTATGGACCTACCCCCTAAGTTCAAGTTTTTCCAAACATTCTCTGTATGCCATTAGATTCCTACGGGTGTCCACTTATCGTACCCGTTCCCAGATATGATGCCCAACGCCTTGTATAATTGTGGCAATATATTTTCTAATTTTAAATTTTTTATGAAAAATGTTTATGACATCAAAGTTTGAATGGACCTACCCCCTAAGTTCAAGTTTTTCCAAACATTCTCTGTATGCCATTAGATTCCTACGGGTGTCCACTTATCGTGCCCGTTCCCAGATATGATGCCCAACGCCTTGTATAATTGTGGCAATTTATTTTCTAATTTAAAATTTTTTATGAAAAATGTTTATGACATCAAAGTTTGAATGGACCTAACCCCCAAGTTCAAGTTTTTCCAAACATTCTGTGTATGTCATTAGATTCCTACGGGTATCCACTTATCGTGCCCGTTCCCAGATATGATGCCCAACGCCTTGTATAATTGCGGCAATTTATTTTCTAATTTAAAATTTTTTATGAAAAATGTTTATGACATCAAAGTTTGAATGAACCTACCTCCCAAGTTCAAGTTTTTCCAAACATTCTCTGTATGCCATTAGATTCCTACGGGTGTCCACTTATTGTTCCCGTTCCCAGATATGATGCCCAAGGCCTTATATAATTGTAGCAATATTTTTTCCAATTTAAAACATTTTTTCATGGCATCAAAGTTTGAATGGGACTGCCCCCTACGTTTAAGTTTTTCTAAAAGAAGTTAGTATGCCATTCGATTGCTATGAGTGTCCACTTATCATTTCTGTTTCCCGATATGTTGCCATTCTTTGTTTTCAAACATCGAAATTCCTAAAATGGGGAAAATGTGTTCCAAAAACTGAGTTTTTTTTAGAAAATAACCCACTTTGTCATTATTTACAGTATGATAGTAAAAACGTTTTGTATGTATATAAACAATATATAGGGCTATACAAATATGACGAGCTTTGCGTTTTTAGAATTTTTTACTCAAACCTAAAATTTTGTTTCAAAATTGGTCAAGTTCGGATAGGGCTGGGGGGTACAATGTCCGCTTAAATTAGTCAAATTTTACTTTATACGTTTTTGCATTAAGTTTCTTTCCAGATCATAAACAAATGTATATAGCCACGAAGAAAATTAGTTTTTTATAAAAGAAAAAATATGGGGACTTTTTTGAAAAAACAAAACGTTTTGTATGTATATAAACAATATATAGGGCTATACAAATATGACGAGCTTTTGAGAATCGGTGCTTTGCGTTTTTAAAATTCGTAAAAAAAATCGAGCAAAATTTAAAAAAAATAAAACTTAAATATACAGATAAAAGCTTATTTTTGTAGACCTTCTCAAGGACTATCTACATTTTAAATTTCAGCTCATTCGGATCATAAATTTCTTTTTGGCGATTTTTTTTTAAATGTGTGACATTGTGGGTGCACTCACTGATCCCCATTCCGAACACCTCAGCCGAGTAAATAATACAGCACAACATAGAAGTGTGGACTTGATCATACTATTTTAACAAAAAATCTTTGTTTTAGCGTAAAAAAAATAGTAAAAACGAAAATTGTTAAGGTACAAAGATCTTTATGTGCTATTTAGAATGACTAGAAACGTTCAGAATGCATTGGTACGTTCTCAAGAGTTGTTCAACTTTACCGTAGCTACAACTTTGCTAAATATTGTTAGTGAAAAATTAGGAGACCCTGGAAGTTATTCTAAAAAAAGTAAAAAAAAAAAATTTCTTCCTATATTTTTTCAACAAAGTGTACGAAAAAGCTATTTTTGGAAAAAAAATTGTAACAAAATTTATTTGGCGGAATCTTATCTATATTATTGCCATATAAAGTTAAGCCGTATCACAAAGTATGAATTAGCCGTATAATGTATATTCTTTCATTTCCTTAAAATTTAAATTATATTCATTTAATAAATTGGTTTGATTTGACAAAAATTCTAAATCTAAACTTTCTTCATTTTGTTATTATTTTAAGTGTTTGACATTATGCAAGGCGTATTTAACAAGGTGACAGCAGTGGCGAATTGAAATAAATACCGGCGAATTCACTTATTTTTTATATATAGAGTTTGACATACGGACGTACTGGCGAATATTTTTTATATATGTAGTTTGACATTTGTGCGTGCTATTTCTATAATCAGCTGTGCTGCCGATGGCACCTTATTAAATGCACCTTGACATTATGTTTGCTGGGTAGCTCTCTCACCAATACATCTTCATTTTTATTTTTGAACACCACTGGTATAAATTCGCCTTGGAAAAAATGCTCTCTTGCAGACAATGTATAGCCAAAAAAATGAGTGTTTTTTGCTTTGCAGAAGTGGTGCCAAGTTTAATTATGCTTACTACATATAGTTTTATGTAAATTATATGGCAACACCTCAATAATATAATGCACAGTGAATGGCTTGTTCAAGGCGAATTTATACAAGGTGGAGTCAGTCAAACAGCTGATAATTTTTTTTTTCGCTCTTTGGTTCTAACAACTGTCAAAGCTTGTTTTTATATTTAAATATCATTTGGTTTTCATTTTGGTTTTTTGACATTTGTTAAGACCAATCGTTGTTTTTGTAGAACTGACACCACCTTGTATGAATTCGCCTTGGGCTTGTTCTTCTTCTTTTTAATATATGGG
Organism: Calliphora vicina; assembly: GCF_958450345.1. NCBI lineage: Eukaryota > Metazoa > Arthropoda > Insecta > Diptera > Calliphoridae > Calliphora > Calliphora vicina. The sequence goes on along the minus strand of NC_088782.1, from coordinate 86,117,213 downwards.
AGAGGATTTTTGAGTTAACAAACTAAATACAAGAGATATAGAGGAAAAGCGATTTATTTAAATACTTTGTAATGATATCAGAGATGGCACCGAGATGCTATGCGATCTGGCAACACTCCCCGAACTGCAGCCAACTTCAGGTGGCATTGCAACTACAACTAGGCTAAGGATAAAAAAATGCATTTCCGGCATTCTTAAATAAAACGTGGTAAAGAACATTACAATTCAGGTGTGGGGTCCACTTAATTATAGTGTTTAAACTTTATAATTTGTACCACCTACAATCAGCCGAAAGTACTGAACTAAAATGGATTTGCGACCATCACGTCAGGTAATGATGTCCAGACTAATGACAGCCGGAGTTGATTACCCTGAGTCGGCCTCCCTGAGCCAACTTAGGGTACTGTATGAAAGGGAGTTCAACACCAGAGATAACGTCACAACGGAGACAACCAACAATACCGATTCTGCAGAAACTAAAGATGGTGCTCTCGTATTGTTGGAGGCTGTTGCACACGAGGCAACAAATGCAAACACGGAAGCCGGCATTTTATTACATGCCACCGCGGTTGATAATGAGGCCACCGACGTCAATTATAATACTATTACAGACAACACCAATGCTACAAGTGCTCTATCTGCTGTCCCTGGTATGTTATTAGACACGCCTGCTGCTGAGAATTCAAACACTGCCGTACATACTGCCGCTGCCTCCACAGCCGCTGCCTTCACTGCCGCTGCCTTCACTGCCGCTGCCTCCACTGCCGCTGCCTCCACTACCGCTGCCGCAGTAACAACACCTGATGTGCTCAACACTGCCGTAAAACCAAAAAGTGCCCTCGAAGAAGAGCTACAGAATCTTCAAATTAGAATGGAAATCCTAAAGTTACAGCAAGAAATTAAAGCACTCGAGGCTAACGAACGCTGCGAATCATACACTCGCCGCATAGACCTATCCGAGCTGGACGTCGCAGTACCGCAGTTTAGTGGCGACGACCTCTACGATGTAACAAAGTGGTTTGACCAGTTTGAGGATTACACTGAGATGTGCAAATACACAGAAAAAGAGAAGTGTGTAGGACTCCGTCGCAGACTTGAGGGCACTGCAAAGAAACACGCTGCAAATTTGGGTCTGATGGAATACACTCAGATTAAGTCAAGCTTGACGAAAATGTTCAAACGCAGTGTGTCTCGCCAGGATGTGTACCGACAGCTACGGGCACGAACGTTGAAACCAAACGAATCATGCCTTAGCTACTTGGTTACGATGCAATCAATAGCCGCACAATCCGACATAGAGGAAAGAGAGCTTGTCGACATTATAGTGGATGGAATACCCGATGACACTTTAGCCACCACATTCCTGTACAGTGCTGATACCATTGACGAACTGGTCAAGCGAATGGACCGGTATGAACAGCGGCGCCATTTAATGCGCCCAAAAACAACAAAAGCTGCCAACACTAGTACAGCCAACAAACTGAAGTCAACTGAAGCCACTGTAGGTGTGGCCGTTAAAGCAACAGACGCAGAAGTACGCTGTTTTAATTGCTCTCAATTTGGTCACTATCAGGACCGCTGCCCAAAACCAAAACGACCTGCAAACTCGTGCTTCATATGTGCAGAGGTGGGTCATTTTCATCAAAACTGCCCCCGAAAGAAGAAGAATGCCGCTGCAATAGTGGGAGAAGCTGACGAACGTGTGGACGCCTATCAAATGGTAAGTGTTGCCTTTTTTAACAAAAATAAGCGCACTGTAGTAAAAAATATTTATTCTCTGTTCGATACTGGTAGCCATATTAGTTGTATTAAAAAATCCATAATCCCGTTCTTGATTGAAGAAAAGAAAAAAGTGACTTCATATCGCGGTGTGGGTAACTATAAATTAAGTACGTTGGGCACTGTTAAATGTGAAATCAGTTTTCGAAATACTAAAGTAATACATGTTTTTTTTATTTTGCCAGATGAAGAATCTGTGGTGCCACTGCTGATAGGACGGGATTTACTAAATAAAATGAAAATTAATCTATGTCAAGAAAAAAATGTTTTTGTTAACTACCATAAAAATACTTTATTGAAAATGAATTTGAATAATTTTAATAAAAAATTAAATGAAAATATTATCAGTGCGCTTATGTTTTTTAAAATATATAGAGATCCGAAGAGTGTAGTTATGGTTCCAGCCGCTGTTAGTAGTAATAATATTACAGATATTGTACCTATAAAGAGATTTGATGAAAATGAAAATGTTTGTAAAACTAGTAGGACACTGAAAGAAATTAATAACATGAACTCTGTAATGACCATTAACGCAGTTGTTTCCGAGGTGAAAGGTCCTGTAGATGATGACGTGTCTTTATTGAATAGTGTTGAAGAAAATGAAGGTTGTGAAGAGTTAATGCAATTAATTTGTACGGTTGAGACAGATATTGAAATTGACGTGAATGATAGGCTAAATCGGACAGATGCTTTGACGCTTAGATCGCTTATTAGGGAAAGTTATTTTGACAATTCGGATAAAACTCATATACCAACGGACTACAGTATGAAAATTAGACTAACTAACGATGTGCCTGTGTATAGCGGCCCAAGGCGCCTTTCGTATCGTGAACGCAGTGAGGTGAAACTTAAACTCGAAGAACTTTTACATAAAGGGATAATCCGTCCTAGTGAATCCCCATATGCTTCGCCAATTGTGTTAGTAAAAAAAAAGAGTGGTGACTTAAGAATGTGTGTGGACTTCAGGGCTTTGAATCGAATTACATTGAAAGACAACTACCCGTTGCCGATTATAGAAGACTGTCTAGACTATCTAGGAAACAAGAAATTTTTTTCTACATTGGATCTGGAGAACAGCTTTCACCAGGTACCAATGCATCAAGAGTCGATTAAATATACAGCGTTTGTTACACCGATGGGCCAATTCGAATACTGTTACATGCCATTTGGCCTGAAAAATTCGGGGTCTGTATTTCAGCGTTTTATTAACAGGGTCCTTAGAGAGTTTATTGAATCGGGAAAGATTGTAGTTTACTTAGATGACATTAGCATTGCAACTGAAACATTCAAGGAGCACTTAGATATTCTTAGGGATGTGTTACGTACTTTAAGGGACGCCGGATTGAAACTTAACATGAAGAAAAGTAAATTTGCATACGGTGAACTAGATTATCTAGGCTACCGAGTGAATGAAAATGGCATACGACCGAACAATGAACATATTAGGACAATTCAGGAATATCCGATGCCTACGGATTTTGAGGAACTGCAGAGATGTTTAGGACTGTTTTCGTACTTTAGACGTTTTGTCCCGGAATTTTCAAGAATAGCAAGACCTTTAACCAACTTAAGAAATAAATCATTTAATTGGACAGTCGAATGCACGGAAGCTTTTCAGATTCTGAAAGAAAAATTACTGAATTCACCCATTCTTGCAGTGTATAATCCACTACATGAGACAGAACTACATACTGATGCAAGTACAAAAGGTTATGGTTCAGTTTTAATGCAGAAACAGAGAGATGGAAAATTCCATCCAATAGCTTATTATTCAAAATGCACTTCACCCGCAGAGTCGAAGTACCATAGCTTTGAACTGGAGACACTCGCGATAATATACGCTTTGAGAAGATTTCGTATATACTTAGAGGGAATTTCTTTTACAATAGTCACAGACTGCAATTCACTAGCACTTACGTTAAGCAAGAGATTGATAAACCCTAGAATAGCACGTTGGGCACTAGAACTGGAGAACTTTGAGTATAAGGTTAGACATCGGAAAGGAGAACTGATGGCTCATGTGGACGCATTGAGTCGTACACCCTGTGTGGCAGCTATTGAACAAGACGATATAGATGTGAATATACAGATTACCCAATCAAGGGACAGTAAAATTAAAGACATACGGAATAAATTAGAAAAAGGAGACCTAGAAGGATATATATTAGATAACGGTTTGGTTTTTCGTCGTGGTATACGGGGACAAAGACAATTATATGTACCATCTGAGTTAGAGGAGAACATCATGAGATTAATTCACGAGAAATATGGGCACATAGGTATAGACAAGTGTATGAATGAGATCCAGAAACACTATTGGTTTATGAATATGAGGGAGAAACTTAATAAATTCATTAGAAACTGTTTAAAATGCATATACTACTCGACACCACCTAGTAAGAATGAAAGAAACCTATACAATATCGAGAAAACACCTATCCCGTTCGATACACTACATATTGATCACTTTGGTCCGTTGCCATCAATAAATTCAAAAAGAAAACATATTTTAGTGGTGATAGATGCTTTTACAAAATTTGTAAAATTGTATGCAGTTAACTCGCCAGGGACAAAAGAGGCTTGTTGTGCACTACAGAAATACTTCGAATATTATAGCCGACCAAGACGAATAATAAGTGATAGAGGAACATGCTTTACATCAAATGAATTTGAACGGTTTATTACTGAACATAATATTACACATGTAAAGATTTCGGTAGGGTCCCCACAGTCAAATGGTCAGGTAGAGAGGGTAAATCGCGATATAAGGGCGATGCTAGCTAAGATGACCGAACCCATTGAACACTCTGATTGGGTGAATAGATTATCTCGGGTGGAATTTGCCATTAATAATACTGTTCACTGCACTACGAAGCAATCACCCAGTAGGATGTTATTCGGGACTGAACAGAGAGGTGAGATTATAGACGAGCTAACTGAATATCTTCAAGTAACTTACAATAACGAGAGCACAGATGTAGATTCTATAAGGAAAACGGCCTCCGAGACTATCGGTAAATCTCAAACGTACAACTTAAATTATTTTAACAAACATCACAAACCAGCGAAAATTTTTAAAGAAGGAGACTATGTAGTACTCAAAAACGTTGACACAACTGTCGGGGTAAATAAGAAATTTTTACCGAAGTATCGTGGACCATATATTATTCGGAAACAACTGGGTAATGATCGATATGAAATTTCAGATGTAGAAAATTGTCAAATTACTCAGATGCCATATGTAGGAATTGTAGATGCTAGCAGACTAAAACACTGGCTGGAACCAATACATGAATTAAATGAGACTTCATCGGACTCTGAAGGCAACACTTCCGAGTACGAAAATTATGAATTTTTAGAGGAGGAGATTTAAACTTATTGTAAACATTATACTATAATCATAAGTGACAATCGGGGTCGATTGTGTTGTCAGGTCGGCCGAGATTGTAATGATATCAGAGATGGCACCGAGATGCTATGCGATCTGGCAACACTCCCCGAACTGCAGCCAACTTCAGGTGGCATTGCAACTACAACTAGGCTAAGGATAAAAAAATGCATTTCCGGCATTCTTAAATAAAACGTGGTAAAGAACATTACAACTTATTAAATGAAAATAAATAATATAAAATTATATATGTACATTAGGGAAATAACTATTGACAATTTTTGCAAATATGCAAATTGGCATAGCATAGTCGGATAGAGCATTAAAAAATATAAAAAACCACGCACCAAACGAAAAAAAGTTTTTCATGAAATATTTTCAATCATTTTCAAATACAATATATTTTATTTTAATAATAACTGCGGATAAAAGATAATTTTTAAATAAGGAAAGTATTCCTCACACTTGCAAAAAAAAAGAAATTATTTATATAATTGTTCAGAGAAAAAAAATTTTGGTTTATTTTAGAAATTGGTGTTGATTCCAAATGACCTAAAAAATGTTTTTCATTACTTATACAACATTGGCCATCAAGTGGTGGTACGCCAAAAATTTCGCCAAAATTAGTTATATGCCTAATGTACATTTCTTTATTTCTATCTAATTTATATTTATTTTAGGTATTTGTTGAACAAAGATTTCTAAAAAACTTTCTTAACTATACTGAATAGAGTAATTTGGCCCTGGGGCCAAATTTATGTATTCAAATTTAGTGGACAACAAAACCTACATTTTGGCATATTGAGTTTTTTCGTCTATAGTTTTTTGTTGAACAAAGTTGTCAAAAAACCATTTTCTTCAAAATGTCACTTAATATACTCTTTTGTAAAATTTAGGACTTCTGACCAGGTTTTGTTAATTGCAGGTTATAGCCGACAACTATACCTACATTTTGGCATATTCAGTTTTTTCATCTATAGTTTTTTGTTGAACAAAGTTGTCAAAAAACTATTTCTTCAAAATTTCACTCAATATACCCTTTTGGCCCTGGGGCCAAATTTAGGACTGCTGACCGGGTTTGGCCAATGGCTTGTTATAGTGGACAATAATACCTACATTTTGGCATATTCAGTTTTTTCGTCTATAGTTTTTTGTTGAACAAAGTTGTCAAAAAACTATTTCTTCAAAATTTCACTCAATATACTCTTTTGGCCCTGGAGAACAATTTAGGACTGCTGACTGGGTTTGGACAACTGCAGGTTATAGTGGACATCAATACCTACATTTCTGCATATTCAGTTTTTCCGCCTATAGTTTTTTGTTGAACAAAGTTGTCAAAAAACTATATTTTTAAAAATTTCACTTAATATACTCGATCTCACAAATAAATAAATAAAATAATGATTGTGAAGATAAATACAAAAAAAATATATATAAAGATAAGTAACAGCGAATGGACGCTTACTAAGTACTTATAAATATATTTAATATTGATTTAAACATATAAAAAAAATAAAATAAACTGTTTGTTAATGCAAATATTAACAATCACAAAAAAAACAAAGCAAAAGTAATAAAAAAACAACAACATAAATAAATAAAACCCTAAATCAGCGATCTGCAGTGAGCTCTCTTGTTTTTATTTTCACATGTACGCAAGCACACACATTGTATAAAACAGTGGTGTTCAAAAATAAAAATGAAGATGTATTGGTAAGAGAGCTACCCAGCAAACATTGTAATGTCAAACACTTAAAATAATAACAAAATGAAGAAAGTTTAGATTTAGAATTTTTGTCAAATAAAACCAATTTATTAAATGAATATAATTTAAATTTTAAGGAAATGAAAGAGTATACATTATACGGCCGAAATACTCTCAAATTTTTTATTTATTTTTAACTTTGTTTTTTTGTGTTCAATTGTAATTGAAACGCGTGTGTTTGCTATGCTTTATCCAAAAACCAACCAACAACAATGCTTATTAAATTTCTGAAAAAATGAGACATTTATTATGCTCTTTAAAAGAGCGTAACAAATGTGTTTACATTTTTTGCGTTTGCCCACAATACTGTTTTTAAATAATACTTCGACTTGATATAAGTTTTGTTTGAAGAAATATTTTTGCAGACCTCGGAAGGTATTGTATAATTATTACAGCAAAAATTTAGTCTACGTAGTCCATATTTTATGTGTAAAATCGAGTTAACAGAGTTTAATGATAGTCGGTTTCGAATATTATTTTTTGATAAATTCATGGAGTTAAAAAATCTCTCAACCTCTGCGTTAGAGTAAGGAAAACTTAACATTCGAAGAACAAACTGTGCTAATACTAAAAATGGCTTTTCTCCTAACGAGTCTTTAAATTCACTAACCTCTATCCAAAAAAGATCTGTTCTAGTTTTGTTTCCCCAATTAGCATTCCTTAAATTTTCTAAACAAGTTTCAGTTGTTGATAATATATTTACATCATTTATAAAGTTGCTTATAAATTCAATTAACTGATCATTATTTATATTACTTAATATATTTTCGACACTGAATAAGGAAACTTTTTGTAAAATTTGTAAATTGCTAGGAAGTCTAGCTCTAATTTCATAAATAAGGTGTTTAGTGAAAATAACACATTTTTGTTTAATAATATTTTTTTCGGTTTCTGTTATTTTGTTGCGGTGGGTTTTCGTGGGTGCCGAATGTAGGGGGTACGCTGAAAAAAAATTTGCGTGGGGGTGCCAGGAAAAACTGTTAGGGCGAGCACTATCCCTCATGGCCAGCGTACCTACCGCATTACCCAATGGCCGTGCTCCTCAATTATTTATAATTTCTATTTATTTTTATAATTTTATGTTCGGAATGGTCTACCTTGTGTGTACTGGGGATTGCCAATCCGCAGTAGACCATTGGCAACAGGGGGAAACCTTGTTCATGCGACCGTCCGAACTAACGAGTCGCAGTTAAGCCCCGCTGTATCAACCTGAAAATAAAATAAAAGTAAACAAGTAAGAGTGCTATATTCGGCTGTGCCGAATCTTATATACCCTTCACCAAATTATACTTCAAAATTTTAAATATTTCTATGTAAACAAAATTTAATTTTTTTTCCAGTTGTTTTTTGAATTTTTTGGAAAAAAAAATTTTTCGATTGTTATTTTAAATTTTTTTTTTTTAAATTAAATTTTTTTTTTTTTTTAAATTTAAAAAAAAAAAAATTTTTAAATTTAAAAAAAAAAAATTTTTTAAATTATAAAAAATTTTTTTTTGTTTTTTTAATTTTTTTAAAAAAAAAAAAATTCGGGTTCAAAATTTTTTTTTCCCGATTTTGACCCATTGTAGGTCCAACTTACTATGGTCTTATATACGTCGTTGCAAATGTCTTTGAAATATCTATTATTAGATATCCATATTGTCTATATTAATGTCTTAGTAATCCAGATATATGTAGGTAAAAAATAGGTCAAAAATCGAGGTTGTCTTGGTTTTTTCCTCATATCTCAGCCATTTGTGGACCGATTTTGCTGATTTTAAATAGCAAAATTCTCGAAAGCATGTCTGACAGAATTATTGAAGATTTGGATCCCGATGATATCTGGGGTCTTCAGAAAACTGATTTCAACAGACAGACAGACAGACAGACAGACAGACAGACAGACAGACAGACAGACAGACAGACAGACAGACAGACAGACAGACAGACAGACAGACAGACAGACAGACAGACAGACAGACAGACAGACAGACAGACAGACAGACAGACAGACAGACAGACAGACAGACAGACAGACAGACAGACATGGCTTAATCGACTCCGCTATCTATAAGGATCCAGAATATATATACTTTATAGGGTCGGAAATGAAAAATGTAGAAATTACAAACGGAATGACAAACTTATATATACCCTTCTCACGAAGGTGAATGGTATAAAAAATTAATAAATTATTTTAAAAATGTATTGAAACAATACATACAATACCATTTGACTTTTTGTTTCTTGAAAAATGAAACATATGGTGTTCAGTGTTGGTTAACGTTTGATCTGTAGTGTTGTTATTTTTACTATTGTGAATTAATTTAGTTTTTTGTTTACAGTAGGTAACGTAGTAAGACGGATGAATGAATTTATTTCCTTTTTGTGTTAATGTTTTAATTATTATATAGGGGCGGGACAAATAAGTAAATTTGAAGGCAAAAAGGGACAAATGTTAATGTTTATGTTAGAAAAGGATAAATGCACGTATATTAGGGAATTAAGAGGGAATTTAAAATAAAGATGGCTCTATTGGAAGACTTGATTAACCCAATCCATCCTTAGCCATTTTTGGTATTTGGGTTTATTTCAGTTCTGGACGTTGAAAAAAAAAACAAGGCAGTGCGCAAATAAAAACAAATTTTTAAACAGTGGTTATTAAATAAGAATATTAAGAATTAGTGACGAATTAACAGTGTCGAAATAATTAGAAACGAAGGTGAGCTAATGATATACAGGAGAACTAGTTAGTTCAACGTAATTTATGCGTTCATTTTTTTTTGATAGGCTAAATATAATATTTGTTTAAGAAGGAGTACGAAGTTTAATGTTGCTGTTATTTGTTATCAATAGATTGGAGAACGTAAGTTAGCTTATATGCATATTAAATTTAGTTTGAGAGTCTGATTATGTTTGGTTTTTCAATAAACAGCTTGAGACTGGTTTCTATCTGGAGCAGGACCAGAGAAAATTCAATAAGAAACCGGAAACTTCCTGGGAAGTGACTCATTAAAGGTCCTGGGAAGTGACTTCCATTTAAAGCCTCTCCCCCTAGAATTAATAAGGTAATGCATAATTAAAAAGCCAATTTAATAATTTATTGAAAATACCGTCAAAATAAAATATAAAAAAAACGACTAAAAACGTCCACACAGCATAAAAGAAGCTGAAGTTTATATAATAAACACTGTGTCCCATTAAAATTGAAGTAGATATAATAAAAAAATAAGATTTAGATTATTAAGTTAATAATTATTTTTAAGTGTAGGTTTATGTATTTTTAAGTAACTGTCAATTTATATTAGTACTGTGTCTCACAACAGGTATCAAAATCGAAGCGTTTCAGTGTTAAATAGAAAAAGGAAAATACTATCCCCTACATACTAGATATTTGATATTGATTTTAGAGAGCTCTGTCAAATCATAGGATAAAAATATCTTATAAAAAAATTATTATTTTTTTGAAAAAAGGGAAAAATAAATAACTGAAAAGATTACTTTTCTTATGGCATGTAGAAACGCCTGATACTTGTCAGTGTGAATAGTTATGTTTATTGACTGTTATTTTTATGTTAGTTTTGTATTTTTCTATTAAATTTTATGATTAAAGTTTCATTTATCATTTCTATTTTTTTTGTTGATCGTAACGTTATAGTTTCTGTACTTTGATATTGAATCTAGTTTAAAATTTTTATGTTTTAATGTTCACTTATTTGTTTAAATTTTTTTTATGACAATATCAAAGTACAAAAAATAGAAATCTTATAAGCCTTAGAGTATACTATTTTTTTGTTTAATAAAATTATATAATTATATGAAGATTTAAGAGAAATTATGATGGCCTAAGTTTATTTACTTAAGGGGTAGGAAAAGAAAAGGTAAGTGGTGAACTGCGAGCGGTGTTATGGGGTTACAGTCTATAGTCCGGATATTCGTAACCATGGTTGGGAAGGGCGGCTGGAGTAACATCTACCTCCTATTGTATTGATGTCTTATTGTAGTGAAGTCATGTTAGTTTCTGTTTGTTTATTTTTTTTATTTTCATTTTTATTGCTACAGTCCTGAGGCTAGAGTGAAGGGACCACTTCTGGGTGAGTCATGCTGAAAGCTAGTCGGCCATGATTCAGTCTAGTGCTCCCAAAGGACACGTAACAATTTGGTATTCATTGCAGGCATTTTCAAAACTATAACCAAGGTAGCAAAATTCATTATAATTACTATCTATATCACCTTCTATATAATTAAAATTTTCACAATTTATTATCAGTTTGTTAGTCAGATTTTGTAGCAATCTATACAAATCATTATACAACTTAACGTGGTCTGCATTTTTTGCTTCAAATGCTAAATTGACCCTTTGAACCTCTCCCAAAATGGAACTTAAATACGTGAGATATACAAAAGTGTTATTATTATTGTACATATCCTTAAGTAAAAGTGAAACATACCCATTGTCCTTCAAAATATTAAAATGTGTTTTAAGTTCCAGCTACATATTCAAAATACATTTAACCGCCTTTGAAATTGATAGCCATCTAGTATTAGATACTTGTGGAATCTTGTTGGGATTAACAGCATCACCATTGAGGAGTTTGAATATTTTCACGTAGGTTTTTTGTCGAACCGTTGAGTGTGAAAACCAATTGTAAGTTTCTCTTATTAAAAATTCCAAATTATTTGGGAAATATTTATCAGTCGCAGAACATACAGCTAATTGAAGCGAGTGGCATACACAGCGAATTAAAATTGAATTATTTAGCTCATATTTTGTTTTGATTTTTTTATATAAGCCGTTATTTATGCCCGTCATGACGGAGGCATTGTCTGTGCCAATGGCCACAAGTTTTTTAAAATCTAAACCCATATTGTTAATTAATCGTTCAAGGCTCTCCAACAAAGCATCTGCATTGCCTTCCACCAAATCAATTAGGCCAAGAAAAGTTGTGACAAACTGTTTTTTTGATGAACTGTAGTATCTTATTACTACCCCCAAATGTTTTTCCACAGATATGTCGGTGCCTTCACCCAAAATCAAGCTGTAGTACTCATCTTTAATATCTTTCAATAAATCGTCAATAAAATGAGGCGCCAAGACATTATTAATAATGTTGGAAAATTTGGTACGATGCAATTGAAATTGTGATGATTTGCTATCAGCAAACTCGGAGTTGCACACTTCACCTAGATGATTAACACTCAAAAACGATGAATGAACTGCTACATAAAGGGAAAGTCTTGCTAGGGCCTTTTGTTTTTCTGACACTTCTTTTGAAGAAAATGACAGCTCTGGTTGGACACTAAAAACTCCATTGAACGGTTGCATTGACTTTTTGTGTTTTTTTGTTTGTGAATGTCGGATTAAATCACTACAACGAGCGGAAATTTCTGCATGACAATAAAAACATGACGCCTTTAATGGATCCTTTGTGGGACGTAACCACTTTTTGAAAATAGGATCATTTTCCCAAACTTGACGATATTTTTGAAGTGACCGGTCCATCTACAAATATTTTTTTATTAACACAAATATTAATAATAATGCAAACAAATATGTACATACTTGTCAATATAAAGACTTTTGTGTATTATCAAAAATATGTATATGTATAGATATATACACAAGCACACATATAAGTTAATTAAATTGTTTAAATTATTTAAAGATTCTTATTTTTTATTTTATATGTATGTATATTTTTCATTATTTTGCAAACGCTGTTGGTTTTCTTTTCTTCTTTGTATCACATTTTAAAGTACCGTTGGTTTTTCTGAAGATGCCACACAGCATTTCTTTAAATTTTTTAGTAAGCTACCATATCGTGTTGTAAATTTTACACTTAAAAAAAATTGGGACATTTTTCTTTGTAGTTTCAATATAAAAGCTATTAAAAATCAAAAAAAGCACTGTAATGAAATTTGAAAAGCACCATTATAGTGCCTTCCCGTAAAAATGCACTATAAGAAAAAATTTCCGCGTATGACGTTTCATAAAGCACCATAAATAGCGCAAAAAGCACTAAGTTGGCAACACTGATTGTTGTATGGGATGAACATTACTGGTATAAAAACAGTCAGTCTCGCATGAGCATTGATAGAAGCAGGTTGTGTTACGCTTTTGTGTTTGTTTATTTCATTATTTCAGCTATTTGTTTTTGCCAGAGAAAAATTCTCAACTCATACAACTACAATATCTAAAAACTGTAGTGGTGTGAGTTTGCATTTCGCTGCCCTAAATAAATAGTGTTTGTGCATGAGTTTCTCTTAAGGCTGGGTTAGCCGACCGTTGATGTAATGTAACCGTAATGTTGACTTAACGTAACACTTTAGTGCGATTATAGAACATTAAAAACGTGTCATATGTTTTTGACATAAACAAACAAATTTAAACAGCTGTTTGAAAGTGTTATCAACACAATTGTTCTAAATACTGTTCAAGCGATTTTATAATTTTTTTCTGCGATTTAAAAAAAAAATTATTAAACTTTTTTGGTAATAGTACTTACATATAAACCGTATATTGTTACACATAATGTATTCATCATCATTGTGAAGTGCTTCGAAGTGACTTCATATATGTTTATATTAACCCATTAGGAGACAATTATAAATATTATTTATTACCTTGTCATACAGACTTTATTTATTAAAGGTCCGATAACTTAAAAATTAATTAATATTGTATTGTACTTTATACTAAGGGCCATTTGCCTTTATGTTCGCAATAGTAATAGTTAACTTTAAGGGTACCTTTTTCTATTGCTAAAATTTTAACCTTTCACTATTTCGAACATAAAGGCAAGTTGTAATAATGGCCCTAATTTGTTAATTTAATTTGTCTATACAAAATATTAATTTAATATTTTCAAACTTATTACTTTCGACTATTATTAGTATACATTTTATAAATGCTTGTGTGAACTAATTTGTATAATAAGTAAATATTATCATAACAATAAAAAAATTTTGTTTTTAGTAAGAATTGTGCTAAATTTCCCAATTATTGATAAATTCACTGACATTTATTGTTGTGGGATATGCTAGTTCCTTTATCCCCTTTTATAATGTTTTTTATTTATATATTATTGAAATATTTAAAACATTTTTAGAACATTGAAAATATTGTTAAGCGTTCTAAAAAGAAGGGAAGGCTCTCTCTTTTTCTACAACAACAACCTCTCTCTCTTCTCACATACAAGTAGTATGTGAATTCAACACACTTGAGAGAGAGATTTATCTTCAAAACTTTTTATTGAAAATTGCGATAAAATTGCAATTCTAACACACACTTTCACAAACACATACAATTTTTTAATTTTTTTCTACACATTTAAACCATTAAATTAACCGAAACATTCTTATTTGGCGCAAACGAAAAATATATTTTTTTATTTTTTTTGACATTCAATTTTTGGGTGTTGAAATTAAAACTGAAAAAAACACATTTGTAAAATTTCGTATTAAAAATTAATACAAAATTCAAATAAGTTTAATTTTTGCAGACATTATTGAATAAAAAGATGAAAAATCTATTTATAAAACCTTTCCAGGTCAAATATAAAATAAATAATTTGAGAATTGTTCGAATTTTTAAATTTAATTGTAATAAAATTTTGTTATAATTTTTAAGGTCGCTTTTTTACAACTATGTGTGTTTGAGGAGTGTGGTGAAAGTGGTTTTTTCACCAATACATATAAACAATATATTACTAATACATTCATATAGTTATTTTTTTTTTGACAACCGACTTAGGTTTTTTTTGACAGCGTTTCACTTCTTGTTAATATTCTTTGGTTCTGAGCATAAGTATTTTTTATACAAGACTTTAAAATCAACAAGTTGACAACACCGTTAGTAAATGTCACGTTGAAACGTAAAGAAATTCTGTTTTTAACAGGTTCAGACGTTACAGTTACGTTACATTTTGTCACTATAACTGCTTTAACTACTTTACACACAATAGAAACGATCAGCTGTTCCGTTCCGTTAAGGTTACATTACAGTCGGCTAATCCACCCTTTACTCTTCAACAAGTGGAAGGAGGCTCAGCAGTAATGGAAATAATGCATACATTGTTGTGAGCTCTCCATACAACAATAATAATCAGTGTTGCCACTTCATGTGTAATTACACATATTGTGTGTAATTTTAACTTGGATGTGTAGCCCATGTGTAATTGAGTGAATGTGTAATTCATGTGTAATTTTAAATTCCAATTATATCCAAAATATATTGTCAATGAATGTCTTTTATCTATATTTTGAATTGTAATTGAATGAATGAATTATGGATTGTTCAGATTACAAAACCGACTGAAATAAATATGTACATTTATATAAGGGAAAGTAGGTATATCCTCTATTTTAGTTGATAAAAAAAAATCCAGTATCTCTAAATGTATTCATATTTATTATATTGTACTCGTTTTTTACTCAGTATAATGGAATTATATGTACTAGGATCGCCCGGTGGCCGAAATTCGAAAACCATATTTGTTTTATTAATATTGGTGGACAATAACTATTTATATATAAGATGAAGTTTGAACTAAATTAACATTAAGGTTTGCAGAAAAATACGATAAGTAATTTGGAGATTGCTATGTTTGGTTTTCCAGGTGGACATTTCGCCATTTGTGATAGTTTTGTTTGCGTAATATTGGCAATAAAAACTAAATTTTAGTTTATATATAAGACTTTTAATTCCAACATGAAAAAAATGTAAAACAAAAAATACTATTCAATAACTATACATTTTTACAAGTTATTACAAATTGTTATTGGAAAAACGTTAATTTTCAAGATAACCCAAAGTCGAAAATATGTATTTTTATAATTTTAAATTGTTTATAGAATAAGGGTAACGGTATTTACAGATAACGGTATAAACTATTATATCGGTAACGGTAATTGCAGTTATTTCGGGGTAAGGTTAGCCAAACTTAAGAGAGAAAAAACAAGAACGTAGGAATTTGTGTGAGAAAAATTTATTTACAAATTGTTACTAGTTATTTTTTATACCCATAAGAACTGTTTTGTGTTTATGCTATTGTCTGTCTGGTTTCTGGTTTGTGTTTTAAATAATAAACAATAAAATTGACTTACTATTTTGGAAGCTTTATTTCAAATTTCTAACTACAAATTTTAAAAATATAAACGTTACAAGATTTTACTGGGAAGGAAAATGATCAGAGCTATAATTTTTAAACAAATAGTAAAAAATATTTATCTTTGAAACTGAAAACAAAACTGATTTCAAAGCACTTAATATAAATTAGGAATAAATTAAAATTCGAAAGCAAACAATGTGCTATTTATACCCTACACCACCATAGTGGGGAGGGTATTATGCGTTTGTGCAGATGTTTGTAACGCCCAAAAATATTAGTCTAACACCCACCTTAAAGTATACCGATCGACTTAGAATCACTTTCTTAGTCGATTAAGCGACCGGTTTTTTCATCTTTATAAACTCGACCGATTTCGAGTTTCTTTAACATTTCGGTTTTTTGAAAAACCGGTTTTTGTAAGACGGTTAACCGGTTTAAATGAAATATATTTTCAAAAGCTCATTTAACCATATTTTTGAAATACTTAGATACCATTTTAAAAAATATTGATTAATTATATAGAAAATTGTAGCATTTGCCAATATTTCGTAAAATATATCGGTTTTTTTAAAAGATAAAAATCAAAACCGGTTTTTTCAGAAACACACCTTTTCGGTTAAACCGGAAACCGGTTTTTTAATTTTGCCGGTTTTTTGGACACTCTACATAGCTATCATATAAGGCCCACTTCCGAAAATCACTTTAAAGAGCATAAATCTCACTCAATGTTGGTACAGAAAAAGGTTTCATACAGAAATAAATCACGCAACCTAATTTCATGGCGATCCACTGTGGGTGAAATCAACAATTTAGTGGTGCAAAATAAAAAAAAACTTTCGCATATTTGATTTATTGTTATGTAGCTTCAATCTATAGTTGTTGCTGTACTTAAAAATATTTAACATTTATTAATAACTTCAGTGGTTTGGTATTGACAACTATTTAAATGTAAAAAATATTTCAGAAATTTTTTTATGAAGAATTGGTTTCAAAGTTGTTATTAAGCTGGATAGCACAAGGTTTTCTTTAAGTTGTATTTTTATTTTTTTTTATGTAGATGGAATATGAGGCTTGGTAAATCAGAAAAATAAAAATATATTTTCCGCTATTTGTTTTTTTACTTTTTGAATTTTTTTATTTTTTTTACTTTTTGAATTTTCGGAAGGTTGCCAGTTACTAATGCTGTGAGATGCAGTCCTAATTTGTTTACCAATATCAAGGCCATATTACAGACTACATATGGTAAAAAATTTAGCTGCAAAAAAGTGCGAGGTGAATTTATATAATTTTTTTAAGAAATTATTATCGTTGGGACGATGTAAAATCTCGTACTAAATTTGTTCCTTATTTTTTTAAGATTGTATATAAGAAGTGTTATTGGTAATTACATTATATAAAAATGAAATTTATGTAATTCTAACTACTTACAAGTTGCTAAAAACAAATGCCCATATACCAAATTTGCCTTAAAATTATGAGTCCTTTTAAATATGGTAGTGCTTTATTTAGATTAAAAATATAACATTTGCGTATTTCGCCTTTTATCCAATAAAAAATACTGAAATATCATTGGATAAAAGACGAAATGCGCAAAATAGGATTTGATTTTAGACCTATCGTTTCTTGTTTTTTTTTTCGTCAAAAAAATCGACTCACCGTAATGTACATACTTTATTGTTATTTGTTCTTATATAATGTACTCATGCAAGTATTTTAAGCTTTTTGGTGTCTAATAAAAATGAATTGCTAAATAAAAAATTTTCTTTTAATTGTAAAGACATAATTATGTACGTTTCTTTCTTATAATTTTCGGGATTTTAAATTTCCCGAAAATCCCGAAACCCCGGGTTGGGATTTCGGGATTCTTTACCAAATCCCGAACCCCGAGATTTTCAAAAATGGTCCCGATTAGCATCCCTAGTTTCATCTGCAAGCTATAAAAAAGTGGAACCGTTATCGAAAGATGTTAGGCAACTTTTGTTGGATCCATTACTTCCTAGTGATTCATCAGACTCTGAAGTCGACTAATTTAAATAAATTTTAAAAATCTCTATAAAAATTCACAAAATTGTAACAAGTGTTAGTTAGCTTAATTACTCTTAATTTCATTGTTTAATTATAACTAAATTATTTATAAAAATGAAATAAAATCATTTCATAACTAATAATTGTTATTCGTTTTTAAAAATAAACTTATTAATAAAACTAAAAAAAGTTTAATTTTATATGAATATTTCGACCTATGCCGGCAATAGGGTAAATGTCCATAATCTATAGATTTAAATAGTTACTTGCTATAAATAAAATTACTTATATAATTTAAATTTTTTGAAAGATATATTTTCCGAGGTAGTGTAGTTTAGCAGCCTCTCCCGCTCATTCGACTGAAGTAGCAGTGCCCATTTTGCATTACTTTATTAGCTCACCTCCTTGGCTGCAATATTTCCATATATATGAAATTAATTTGGCCAAGCGTTTAGAAGATACGAATTTAGTTCCACTAAATTAGGGTTTTCTCCAACTGTGCGATCGGTCCATAATTGGTCATAGTTCACATATAAGGTTCACATCCGAAAATCAATTATTGAAATTTTAAAAGAAGAATGTTTTTGATCATTTACGCAGTGTTGGGTATTATATGGCCGGGTTTTGGCAGACTATATATTCTTACTTGTTTATTTCTGCCAAAATAATCTGAGATTATTTATCACATATTTTAACATGACTACACACGATTTAAATAAAAATCAGGATATGTAAACTAAATTTATAATACGTTAAAAGTTTTAGATGAAACTGAAATCTTGAAAAATCAGAAAAATATATTATTAAAAAAGAAAAGTTTTGCGATCCCTTTGGCATTTTTTGAGCACTACTAAATAACTATGTACACATTTACCTGACTAAAATAAATATTTAAGATAATGTATCTTCATATTTTACAAAATAATTTTATTAAATTGGCTTAACATAGTTCTTTCGTTATATTTTTTATTATTTTGTTCATAAAAATACTTATGTATTCAGAATTATCGTAACCTACCAAATCGCGACAAAAATCGGAACAAACCAACCAAACTACCAAAAGTGAATTTGTTAACTAGAAGCTACCAATTTTGGTCCCATTGGACCAAAGCGGCAACGCTGCATATGATCCAAAAGATCGCAAAAATTATTTTAGTGTAAGAACAACAACAAACGAGAGATCTATACTCTCTAGTGCGCAAAACAAAACAATTGTATAGAAGACAACATAAAAGAAAATATAGAAAAATAAACAACAACTCATATGGTTGCTGAAAATAGTAATGCTACTGTGATCAATGTCACAAATAGTAATAATGAAAATATTAACTCTATAAAAACCGGTGATGATAAGCAAAATCAATCGAGTTCTACATTAAAAAATACTGGTGCCATACCAAAAAATACTCGAAGTATAGAGAAAAATATGGGAAAAATTCTAACAGGAATGAACCGTTACATCACTATAACTAAATGCAAGTCCAGTCCTAGGACATCAAAATTGGAACCAAATCCAAAACAGGCGAAGAAAAATCCGGTAAGTCAAAATCGTTTTGCAATTCTTGACAATCAAGAAAATAAAAAGCCTGTAAAAGACTACGCCACCTCCCGTATATTTGCGCGAATCTACTACAAATGTTTTGGTGAACAAATTGTCCCAACTTGTAGGTAAGGAGAATTTCCACGTGGTCTCTCTGCGCAAAGGAAATATTCAAGAGACAAAGGTACACACTTATTCGGAAAAAAATTTCAGAATGATTGTTGATAATTTCGATTCCGAGAAAAGAAACTATCATACATATCAAAATTTATGTAATTCTAACTACTTACAAGTTGCTAAAAACAAATGCCCATATACCAAATTTGCCTTAAAATTATGAGTCCTTTTAAATATGGTAGTGCTTTATTTAGATTAAAAATATAACATTTGCGTATTTCGCCTTTTATCCAATAAAAAATACTGAAATATCATTGGATAAAAGACGAAATGCGCAAAATAGGATTTGATTTTAGACCTATCGTTTCTTGTTTTTTTTTTCGTCAAAAAAATCGACTCACCGTAATGTACATACTTTATTGTTATTTGTTCTTATATAATGTACTCATGCAAGTATTTTAAGCTTTTTGGTGTCTAATAAAAATGAATTGCTAAATAAAAAATTTTCTTTCAATTGTAAAGACATAATTATGTACGTTTCTTTCTTATAATTTTCGGGATTTTAAATTTCCCGAAAATCCCGAAACCCCGGGTTGGGATTTCGGGATTCTTTACCAAATCCCGAACCCCGAGATTTTCAAAAATGGTCCCGATTAGCATCCCTAGTTTCATCTGCAAGCTATAAAAAAGTGGAACCGTTATCGAAAGATGTTAGGCAACTTTTGTTGGATCCATTACTTCCTAGTGATTCATCAGACTCTGAAGTCGACTAATTTAAATAAATTTTAAAAATCTCTATAAAAATTCACAAAATTGTAACAAGTGTTAGTTAGCTTAATTACTCTTAATTTCATTGTTTAATTATAACTAAATTATTTATAAAAATGAAATAAAATCATTTCATAACTAATAATTGTTATTCGTTTTTAAAAATAAACTTATTAATAAAACTAAAAAAAGTTTAATTTTATATGAATATTTCGACCTATGCCGGCAATAGGGTAAATGTCCATAATCTATAGATTTAAATAGTTACTTGCTATAAATAAAATTACTTATATAATTTAAATTTTTTGAAAGATATATTTTCCGAGGTAGTGTAGTTTAGCAGCCTCTCCCGCTCATTCGACTGAAGTAGCAGTGCCCATTTTGCATTACTTTATTAGCTCACCTCCTTGCCTGCAATATTTCCATATATATGAAATTAATTTGGCCAAGCGTTTAGAAGATACGAATTTAGTTCCACTAAATTAGGGTTTTCTCCAACTGTGCGATCGGTCCATAATTGGTCATAGTTCACATATAAGGTTCACATCCGAAAATCAATTATTGAAATTTTAAAAGAAGAATGTTTTTGATCATTTACGCAGTGTTGGGTATTATATGGCCGGGTTTTGGCAGACTATATATTCTTACTTGTTTATTTCTGCCAAAATAATCTGAGATTATTTATCACATATTTTAACATGACTACACACGATTTAAATAAAAATCAGGATATGTAAACTAAATTTATAATACGTTAAAAGTTTTAGATGAAACTGAAATCTTGAAAAATCAGAAAAATATATTATTAAAAAAGAAAAGTTTTGCGATCCCTTTGGCATTTTTTGAGCACTACTAAATAACTATGTACACATTTACCTGACTAAAATAAATATTTAAGATAATGTATCTTCATATTTTACAAAATAATTTTATTAAATTGGCTTAACATAGTTCTTTCGTTATATTTTTTATTATTTTGTTCATAAAAATACTTATGTATTCAGAATTATCGTAACCTACCAAATCGCGACAAAAATCGGAACAAACCAACCAAACTACCAAAAGTGAATTTGTTAACTAGAAGCTACCAATTTTGGTCCCATTGGACCAAAGCGGCAACGCTGCATATGATCCAAAAGATCGCAAAAATTATTTTAGTGTAAGAACAACAACAAACGAGAGATCTATACTCTCTAGTGCGCAAAACAAAACAATTGTATAGAAGACAACATAAAAGAAAATATAGAAAAATAAACAACAACTCATATGGTTGCTGAAAATAGTAATGCTACTGTGATCAATGTCACAAATAGTAATAATGAAAATATTAACTCTATAAAAACCGGTGATGATAAGCAAAATCAATCGAGTTCTACATTAAAAAATACTGGTGCCATACCAAAAAATACTCGAAGTATAGAGAAAAATATGGGAAAAATTCTAACAGGAATGAACCGTTACATCACTATAACTAAATGCAAGTCCAGTCCTAGGACATCAAAATTGGAACCAAATCCAAAACAGGCGAAGAAAAATCCGGTAAGTCAAAATCGTTTTGCAATTCTTGACAATCAAGAAAATAAAAAAAATACCCGCAAAGCCTGTAAAAGACTACGCCACCTCCCGTATATTTGCGCGAATCTACTACAAATGTTTTGGTGAACAAATTGTCCCAACTTGTAGGTAAGGAGAATTTCCACGTGGTCTCTCTGCGCAAAGGAAATATTCAAGAGACAAAGGTACACACTTATTCGGAAAAAAATTTCAGAATGATTGTTGATAATTTCGATTCCGAGAAAAGAAACTATTATACATATCAACTGAAAAGTGCAAAAGGTTTGACAGTACTCATCAAAGGTATAGATAGATCTGAGCCAACTGATGATATTAAAAAGGCGCTAGAGTCTGAAGGCTTTGAAGTGAAGTCCATTCACATATAATAAATAAGAATAAAATTCCTCAACCAATTTTTAGAGTTGAAATCACTTTCAACTCTTCTCAATTAAAGAAAAATGGTGACACTCATTCAATATACGGTTTAAGATATCTTCTTAATCGTAAAATAATTGTAGAAGAACCAATTAAGCGCAAAGGTCCACCTCAGTGCCTTAATTGCCAAGAGTTCGGTCACACCCGAACATTCTGCAAATTACCTTCTGTATGTGTAAGATGTGGAGATATTCATAAAAGTCAAGAATGTCCCCACTCAAAAACAGATAATATAAGAAAATGTAGTAACTGTGGTCAAAATCACACCGCAAACTACCGGGGATGCCCAGTATTCCTACGCATACAGGAAACAACGAAGGCAAGAATATACGGCTCAATATACGGCTTCTAACTTTCCAAGCCTTCCTGATGCTTCTAGTGCTCAATATAGAAGTATCATAAAAGACAATAATCAAAACAAATCGTATGCTCATACGACAAATGAGGGTTCAGTTACCCAAATCAAAACAAACATTGGTGCTTCTAGTGCTCAATATAGTGGCATTATAAATGATAATTAACAAAACAAATATGTATGCAAATACAAAAAATTAATTCTCTAAGAATTTGTTTTTGGAATGCTAACGGTCTTAGCCAACATAAGAAGGAAGTACAACAATTTCTTCACCTTCAGGAAATTGATGTACTACTCGTTTCTGAAACACACTTTACCATAAAGAACTGTTTCAGAATTAACGGATACTATACTTATGATACAAAACATCCAAGTGGTAGAGCTTGTGGCGGAACAGCTATATTAGTGAGAAAGGATATTAGGCATTTCCCAATGCCAGAATATAAAACGGATCACATCCAGGCCACATCTATAAATATACCTGATGGTAGAGTTACAATATCTTCAATATATTGTCCTCCTAGGTATAATATTAACCGAGAGCAGTTTCTCGAATATTTTAAAACTCTAGGTCAAAGATTTATAGCAGCTGATTACAATGCAAAACATACTTTTTGGGGCTCTCGCCTCATTACTCCTAGAGGGAGACAACTGTTAGAAGCAATATCGTCTAACAGACTAGATGCCATATCTAGTTGCCAACCTACTTACTGGCCTACAGACCTCAATAAGATTCCCGATCTAATTGACTTCGCTGTAATCAAGAATATAAAACGAGAATTTATTTCAGTGATCCCTTCGCGGGACCTCTCGTCAGACCACTCGCCTACAGTTTTTACATTATTAGAAGTTCCAAGTAAATTGGAAAACTCTTACTCTTGTTTCCCTAACAAGAAAAGTATAAAATGTATGTTAGCTCACACTTGCCACAGAAAATCTCATTGAAAAATGAGTATGAAATACAATCCGCTGTCGATATATTTACAGACATTTTAACAAGCGCCGTTAAAGTGTCCACGCCCCCAGTCACCCTGCGGAATTACAGACATTCAAAATGTCCTAAAAACATTGAGTCTCCTATCAAAGAAAAGAGAACACTCAGACGTCAATGGCAGCAATCGCGATCTCCGAACGTAAAGGCTAAACTTAATCAGTGCCAAAGAAGACTTCACGTCGCCTTAAAGAATAATAAAGAATATAACCTGAGAAATTATCTAAAAAACTTAGACCCTACTAAGAAAACAGAATATAGTCTCTGGAAAGCTGTGAAAAATAAGCAATGCCCTATTATATATGAGTCGCCCAAACGCCTTCAGAACGGAAAATGGGCAAAAAATACTTCAGAAAAAATCGAAGCATTTGCCAATCACTTGGAGAATGTTTTTACCCCAAATGAAAGAAATTCATATATTAGAGATAATGTCATAAATAATTTGGTGCCAGCTTCACTAAAATTCCGGTTCTCTACCGTGAAGACGACAATCAAAGGTCTTAAGGCTAAAAAATAACCTGGTATAGATAAAAATACTACAACGATGATAAGTAATCTGCCCAACTCAGCACTGAGAATTATTTTGTTCATATTTAACTCAATACTACGTATTGAATATTTCCCATCCTCATGGAAAATATCTGATATAGTTATGATACCAAAACCGGGAAAAGATGTCAATATTCTCAAAACTTTTTGAAAAATTGTTACTTGAGAGACTTATAGTGCACCTTGACGAAAATTGCATTATTCCTGACCATCAATTTGTTTTCAGAAGGAAACATAGTACTATCGAACAGGTACATCGGCAGTATTGCTCCGCATTATTTATTGACATATCTCAAGCCTTCTATAAAGTCTGGCACGATGGACTAACACACAAAATTACTAGATTACTACCTGCGAACGTACATAAACTGCTTAAAAATTACATACAAGAAAGATCTTTCCAAATCAGATCAAAGGATGTGATCTCTTCACGTCGAAAAATATCTGCTGGTGTATTTTATATACTGCGGATATGCCTACGAGCGCACTGACTCACACATCTACATTTGCGGACGATACCGCGTTTTTAAGTACACATGAATATAGCACATAGCTTCTGAATAACTCCAGTCTCATATCGGCGATTTGGAACAATGGCTGGTCAAATGCAAAATTAAAGTCAAGTATTCACGTTACATTTACTTTTTTTTAATTTGGTTTATTTCAAATAAAATTATATTACAAAAATAGTTTAAAGCAGCGAAATGCAAACTCACACCACTACAGTTATTAGATATTGTAGTTGTATGAGTTGAGAATTATTCTCTGGCAAAAACAAAAACAACTACCTGAAATAATGAAATAAACAAGCATAAAAGCGTAACACAACCTGATTCTATCAATGCTCATGCGAGACTGCCTGTTTTTATACAATGTGTGTGCTTGCGTACATGTGAAAATAAAAACAAGAGAGCTCATTTGAGAGCTCATTGCATTTCGCTGGTTTAAAGCCTCAGCACCAATATTGTCATTCAAAAGGCTAAAAGGCAACTAGTGTTATTTCATTATTTACATAAAAATATTAACTATATAAATTCAAATATTAATTATTTACAGGTTTTTTTATTATTTTACAATGAAAATAAAATTTATATTACAAAAATTACTCAAGAAGTGTTTCGAGATTGGTTAGCAAAAAGTGTTTAAATTTTCTTTTAAATGTTGACAACAATTCAATGGTTTTCAAAAAATTTGGTAAATCATTATATTCAATTGGACCAGCAAAACAAATACGCTGTTTTGATAGTTCAAGGCGACATCTAGATATAGACAAATTTTGGCTTTGTCTTGTTATTCTATGTGTAATTTGAACATTCTGTTGGAATAGAACTGAGGAATTTCCAAGACTTTTAATGGATTTAAAAACAAACTTCATTATTTTCATTTTTTAGAATGCTCTTATAGGTAAAACGTTTATAGCATAGTTCTTAAAAAGATCCAAAGTATGATATCTGATTGGCAGATTAAAAACTAACTTCAAAGACTTGTTTTGCGCCGATTGTAAGCTCTTCAGCGAAGCATTATTCTTAAATCCATATATTATAGGAAGGTAAGTTAAATGGCTATGTATCAAACTCTGATATATCAGCATCTTCGTTTTAACGTTAAATTTATGTTTGAATTTATATAAAACACCAATAGCAGAAGAAATTTTTGATTTAATGGAGTCAATATGATTATCCCATTGTAAATTACTACAAAACAACATGCCTAAATATCGTATGGTATTGATTTCCTGGATTAATACACCATCAATATGAACTGCAACTGTTTCATCATTCTTTAAAATGTATGGTCTGAACCTAATAAACTTGGTCTTATCAGCTCTCTTTTTGTTAAATAATCTTTTAATAGCTTAATAGAGTTATTAGACAGACCAATTATTGCCAACTTTTTAATCTAAATGTTGTGATTAACTAGATCAAAAGCTTTTGACAAATCAAAAAAAAAAACGCCCACTACACCATTAAACCCTGCAACAAAGCCTCCACATATATAATCAACAATATTCACAACCGCTTCTTCTGTACCAGAACCTTTACAGAATCCAAATTGGCGTTCAAATAAGATTCTTTTTTTTCCAAATATTCAGATAATTGATTAAAAATTATTTTTTCAAGTACTTTATCTACAATAGATAAAACAGACACTGGTCGAAACAATCCTTTGGGTATTGGTACAATTTTATGAATTTTTAAAACACTAGGATATTCACCAATCTCAATCATCTTATTAAACATAACCGAAATTATATCTGCAATTTTGTCTTTCTTGCATAATAGCATTTTAGGTGTTATTCTATCATAGCCAGAACTCTTATTCATTGATATTGTACTTAAAATATCTTCAACACATTTTTTATTAATTTTAGAAAGATTACAGGTTGTTCCAAGGGGTGTTAACGTTCCAAAGTTGTTAATATTGTCACTTGAATAATGTGGTATGTTACTACTTAGGTTATCTATAGTATCAAAAAAGATCTGATTGAAAGCCATGACTTTATCCGTATCATTTGTTATGAAGTTACCATCAGCTGAACAAATTTGTTTTGTAGCTTGAGGATTTCTTCCCAGCTCATTCTTAAGAAACCTCCATGTTTTCTTAATATCTTTACCGATCTGTTCCAAATTTCGAGAATAATAACTATTCATTAAATTTCTATTACAAATTTTTATTATTTTACTGACTATTTTCAGCTTTTCGGATATAAATTTATCATTCCTATTTTTCCTTCGCGCTTTTAGTAGTTTCTCTTTGAGTTCTAACAATGAAGCTAAGTTTTTTGTAATCCATGGTGTAAGTTTGGTTCGAAGTTTTATTGTCGTGGTACTTGTTGATGTACACTTTTCACCTGTATCAGACAACACATGTATTAATTGTTTACATTGTTCCGAAGGATTATTAAAACTATAGATTTCATCTAATTTCTGATCAAGTATAGAACCAAATTTAGTATAGTCAAATTTATACCACGTTTTTGAAATATTTTCATTAAAACATCGGTTAACTTTTAAGAAACAGTTTATAATATTATGATCCGTAAATGAGCTTTCAATAGAATTTACATTAATTAAGTGAATTATGTTACTAAAAACGCAATTTATTGACGATTTACTCAGTGGCCTAGTTATTAGGTCATGGCATGGCTCCATACAAAATTCAAAAAAGAGATTTATTAAAGTTCTACTGCAATAGTCATTTGACAACAGAACCACGTTCAAATCACCCGCAACCACACATTGACCATTTGACATTACTGGAAGAATATTTTCCATTTTTCCAATAAACTGTGAAAAAGTACATTTCTGCGATCTTTATATTGAAAAAAACCGCAATGGCTTATTGTTAATAATTACGGTATGCAGTTCAATCATTATCAAATCTAGAAACTCCTCACTCCGATTAACAACAATTCTGTAGTTTAAACTATAAGCAACATAAATTGAAGTTCCACCGTATCCATCACTCCGGCAACAATGTACATCACGGTAACCTGGTATTGAATACAAATTAACACATTTACCATCAAACCATGTTTCCTGTACGGCTATAACGTCAGGAAGTTTATTAAATTGCTTAAAAGCAATTTAAACTTATTAAATTTGTTCAATGACGAAACACTTCTTACATTTACAGAAATTATATTAAAAAAATGTATATTTATCGCTGAGACATAATCATTATATGATCTCAAATTTAAAAAATATTTTGAATTGTTCATAATAGATATAAAAATGTATATTTAAAGCATAATAATAATACAAAATATATACTTAATTAGGTGACACAAACGAAATATCATCATCTTCAGCATCTTCCACTTCATTTTCTTCATTCTCATCTTCCTCGGGTAAATTTACATTCAGTGTATTAACGACTCGACTTCTTCTAGATGTTGGTACACTTCCTCCACTTGTTGAATTCATAAGAATTTTATCAACATCATCCATAGATCTTATAAAAATTGTGCGAGAATTATCAGTTTTTCTTACAAAAACTTTACTTCCTCTTGTAAAAACATATTTATATCCAACTGCTTTTACAGATTTAGCGTATTTAAAAAGCTCCATTGACTCTTTACACAAAAAGTCGTTAATAAAAACATCCTTCAAATTATCATCTTCTTTAAGCTTCGATTTCCCATCCATAAATTTTTCTTTTTGAAACTTAGTTGTAAATTTAACAACCACCGATTTTTTTTATTTGTTTTATCTTTATTGTGAATGAAATATGCATCATTAATTTGATCAGGAATAATATCAGCTCCAATCTTGCCAGCTATATCAACAACAACATCAATTGGTCCATCATTTTCACCTACATCAACTCCATTAATGATGCAATAATTTTTTACTCGACCATCATTTAAATATCATTTAAACAAAATTGACAATTATACTCAAGAGATTCATCGCTCATAATTTTTTCATATTGTCTTTTGTCAAGCTTTGTACAGACTTCATTATCCAACACTTGCAATTTACATTGAGCACAAATTATTTTTATTTTATTTAAGCTGCGATGATTTTTTCCAGCCATACTCCAATTTGTACACAACAAGAAGCCTTTTGTTTAAATGGTTTTGAAGCTTTGAGTAAATAATACAACTCTCTTCTTATTAAAATTTTATTTACAAAGATAAACAAAAAAAGCACTCTCAATTTTACGTCTTTACACACCGGCGTTGCCAGACTTCACTCTAAGACGAGAAAGTTGCACTTCCATAAGCCTAGTACTCTGTTCATATTAGCGAAAAATTATGGTTTTTTCATGCGAACAATTTTACATGCTGTTTGACAGCTAGCTGTTGGTTTTAATTTCGTGCGAAAGAAGTGCTGCGTATGTTATTTCGTGTGGAAAAATAAGGTTGCCAGATTTATTTCACATGTTTTCCACAATAAAAATAGAGTACTGCTTTTGCGAAATTATTTCGCATATATTTCATTCCAAATATTTTATATGTAGTTTGACAGCATTTCGCACGAAATTTTGAACAGAGTACCTAGCTATACAGATAAATAATATCAAAATTCCAGAACATAGTCATGTAGATATCTCGGTATCCATCTTGATCGTCGTTTAACATGGTCCCACCATATTGAAGCCAAGGTTACACAAATAAAATTAAAGTCAGTTCAATTGTACTGGTTAATTGGCCCACGGTCTGCTGTAGACTTGGAATACAAAGTGCTTTTGTACAAAACAATTATAAAACCGATATGGCTATATGGCATTCAGCTATGGGGAACAGCCTCCTCATCTAACGTTGAAAAATTGCAAAGAAAGCAGTCATCACTGTTAAGGACAATAACAGGTGCCCCATGGTACATTCGCATTAGTAATATCCATAGGGATCTCAATGTCCCAATAATACGCGAGGACATCGAACTCTCCAGTCTAAAATACATTTCAAAACTAATAGATCATTTTTAGGATTTCTGACCAGGTTTGGTTAATTGTAGGTTATAGTGGACAACAATACCTACATTATTCAGTTTTTTAGTCTACAGTTTTTTGTTCAACAAAGTTGTCAAAAAAACTATTTTCTTCAAAATTTCACTGAATATATTATTTTGGCCCTGGGGCCAAATTTAGGACTTCTGACTGTGTTTGGCCAATTGCAGGTTATAGTGGAGATCAAGACCTACATATAAGAGTACCAAACACTATTATAGATCTCCAGATATGCATTAATAACAACCTAATGCGGAACGTGTTACACAATTTGTTTCGATTTCTTTATTTGTTGACCTGTGTTTTAGTTTTTATACCCTTCACCTTCGTAAAAAGGGTATATGTATATAAGTGTGTCATTCCGTTTGTAATTTCCACAATATAATTTTCAGACCATATAAAGTATATATATATTCTGGATCCTTATAGATAGCGGAGTCGATTAAGCCATGTCCGTCTGTCTGTTAATCTTCAATAATTCTGTCAGGCATGCTTTCGAGAAGTTTCCTATTTTATGAGGAAAAAACCAGGAAAACATCGATTTTTGACCTACACACAGCCTCAAAAGTGAGCAAACACCAGCGAATTTTTTGATTTGTTTAAGATCATGAAAATCATTATAGTCAGACTAAATTTTTTTTTTTTACAACCGAATCTATTATTCAACCCAACAATTTTAATAGATGGATAAATTTTATCTTAAAAAAAATCAAATAAGTTTTGGTGTATACTCTCTTTTGAGGCTCACTGTATATCTAGATTACTAAGATTACAGACAATATGGATATCTGATGATACATATTTCAAAGACCTTTGCAACGACGTATATAAGACGATATTAAGTTGGACATACAATGGGTCAAAATTGAAAGAAAAAAAAAAAAAACAATTTTAAATTTAAAAAAAAAAATAATAATAATTTGGTGAAGGGTATATAAGATTTGGCACAGCCGAATATTGCTATCTTACTTGTTAATATGATGGGATATAAATTCAAATGTGTTTAAACTTAATAATTGTTATTACTTTATTTGCATGAATATTTTTATTAAATTTCTACAAAATTGTTGATATACTTTTTATGAAATTATGTTCTTTTTTGCAAAATCGAAGATATCTTGTAAAATATGTAGTTTATTTTTGGAAAAATTATTATAATTAATACCGAAATTTTTTTGTTGAATGTAATTATTGAAAGAATAAATATATGTGATTTTAAAAAACCTTGACACTTCTTAAAACGTTCGCTCTGCAAGTTTCGATCAAGCCTATTGTTAGTCAAAGTAAGTAAAATAGTAATTAAAGAAAGCTAGAGGACTGTGAAATAACAGTTCTTTAGATATTCGGAAATTATTATTTGTATGATATGATATTCCCATTTTTCGAACTATTTCTGGCAAAAGCCTGCAGTCTTTTCGATGGTAAATGCTAATTTTTCCACTAGTTGATCATAACACTTGTATGGTGGCAAAAACGTGCGAGCAATTAGTTCGGCAAAACCAAACAAATTGACAAATTGTAAAAGTCTAGCACTATCCGTATCACATACAAACTGTTGGACAGACAATTAATTATTAATAAATTTTTAAAAATAAGTTATTCAAATTTTTAAATTCCTACTAACCTGCCAAAGCCAAACAACTTGTTTTGAATTTTTTTGTAACTTTTTATTTATTAAATCTGCCTATATCATTAGGCCTAACAATAAGTGATTAAATCTTATAACTAAAATTAAAACTAATTGCTCTCTAAAGAGAGCATTGCTTAATGCATGGACCTCATCTTAGCGGGGTGGTAGATCTCCTCTACAAAGCCTTGATCTGGCTTGGCTCTGTGCGAGAAGCCGAGCAAGCGGATTTGGGTGGGATTGCAGTTTCAGTATATATTTATCGCGGACTTTCTTAAACTCATCCTTCACTAGTGGCACTTCTAAGTCCCTGTGGATGTTTTCATTTCTTATGTACCATGGTGCACCCGTCATGGTCCTAAGAATTTTGGACTGGGCCCTCTGTATAAGCTCAATACTGGAATTACTGGCCGTTCCCCACAATTGGATTCCATATGTCCAAATTGGTTTTAAAATGATTTTATACAGGGTGACTTTATAGTCCAGGCTTAACTTTGATTGGTCACTTATTAACCAGTGAAGGCTAGATGCTTTTAACTTCATGTGAAGTCTCTTGGTTTCTATATGACGGCGCCAAGTAGGTCTTCTATCATTTTTAATGATAATTGTTAATTGTGACAGATGGACAGCATCCCCTCCTCAGTGTGAACGTAACATGTTTGCTTTTTAACTTATTTATACGTATTCTCCATTTGTTTAACCATGTTTCCACACATCTTAAGTAGCCATCTAGTATACTAGATGCTATATATGGGTTTTCATGAGAGCTAATAATTGCGGTGTCATCAGCAAATGTAGAAATAGTCAATTCGTCGCTCGTAGGCAAATCAGAGGTGTAAATCAAATAGAGGGTAGGTCCAAGAAAACTTCCTTGTGGTACTCCTGCTCCAATCCTATATTCTCTTGTCACGTAATCATTGTACTTAACTGTAAATATACGGTCCGATAGATAAGATTACAATAGTTTATGAGTAGATGGTGGCAGCAAACATTTTATTTTATATACCAGGCCTTTGTGCCATACTTTGTCGCTTGAGCGACATCCAAAAATATAGCTGAACAATATTTCTTTAATTCAAAGGATTTTCTTATCTCTCCGGTTATACGATTAACTTGTTCGATTGTTCCGTGGCGTTCCCGGAAACCAAATTGATGAACTGGGATTATATTTTTCTCATTTAAAAATGGTATGATTTTCTTTTGGAACACTTTTTCGAACAGTTTTGATAAGCAAGGAAGAAATTGGTCTATACGGTCAAGTTCTTACCTTATTATTATCTGAGAAGTTTTCCAATTTGTCGGAAAAACTCCATGTTTAAAGATCGCATTAAATATTGTAGACAGCACAATTATTGCCACGCTCGATAGGTTTTTAATATTAGTAGGTGTTACAGAATCATTTCCAGGTGATTTCTTTAATATTATATTATCCTTGATTACTTCGTTAATGTCTTCTGGGCTTATATCTAATATGTCATCATTAGATAATGTTGACACAGGTGGCTGGCTCTTCAAGTTGAAAAACAGTTGTTGGCGAATTTGGTTGAAAGACTGTACTTAAGTGATCGGCAAATATTTTAGCCTTTTCCTCCGTGCTGCGAGACCAGGAACCATCAGCATTCCTTAAAGGGCTTTGACCCTCTACCGGTGGCTTGATATTTTTCGTTGCTTTCCAAAAGGGAAAAATTTGTGTGTTTGGTATTTGTCAAACTTTGAATGTAATTTCTATTTCTGCGATCCTCTTCTAATTGAAGGGCTTTTTTCAGGTTTTTACTAGCAGCAGGCAGCCTCTGCTTTGCAGCAGGTGATCTATTTTGTTGCCATTCTCTTCTGAGTTTTCTCTTTTCTAAAAGAAGTCGTTCAATATCTGAGTTGGAAATGTGCATATCAGTTTTAAGAAATATTTGACTCTTTGAATGATTTAGAGCCGATACAATTAATGACGTAAAGTCATTGACACTTTTATCTACATCTTTCTCACACTGAATACAAAGATCTGTGTGGATATGACTGCTTATATATTTTTTATATTTAAGCCAATTTGTTTTAAAGTAATATGTTTCAGTATGCAATTTTGAAATGTTAGTCCTCCCGTAATAAGATACTATAATTGGGGAATGAATTTCGATTAATATTTTTTGTTATGGCAAAGTCTATGAGATCAGGAATTTGTCTAGGATCAGCAGGCCGGTATGTTGGTTGTCCAGGGGACACAATATCCAGGCCATTTTTGCGATCAACTAATGCTTTATAAAGCTGTCTACCTCTGGGATTCATTAGTCGAGAGCCCCAATAAGTGTGTTTGGCATTATAGTCGCCACATGCCAGAAAGCGACCTCCTAGCGTGCTAAAGAATTCTTCAAACTTCTCCTTGGTCATTGAAAAGCGTGGTGGGCAATAGATCGCGCTTATATTTAAATCTCCAGCAAAGCTTTCCAGATGAATGGATATTACCTGCATATAGTCTTTTGAGAATTCATCTAGGGGATAATGTTTTAAACGATTTCTAATTAAAATACCAGTGCCCACATGTGCCTTACCATCAGGATGATTTGTACAGTAGAATGTATAACCCGAAATATAAAAGTTATACCTATTGGTAAGATGAGTTTCCGAAACCAATAGCACGTCGATGTTTTTATTCTGCATGAAGTGGGATACCTCTGATTTGGTTTAAACCGTTGGCATAAGAACCTGCTATATTCTTAGTCTGGTCAATTTGAGTGGATTGTGAATTTAATTGTGTTGAGGCTGCTTGTTTGTTCAATAGCGGAATTTCAGAATTGACTGGTGGATAGGTGTTTTCAAATTTCATTACGAATGTAGTCGGTAAATTGAATTACGCTGCCAATCACGTCTACATCGTCTTCTTGCATGCCGCATAGTATCAACTCCAATTTACGTTCATCGAAATATTTTAACTATTCTAAACTTTTATTTGTTTGTTTTTCACTTTTACTTTACTTGCTTTTATTGTTTGTTTGATTAAGTTTAAAGTTACTTAGCTGCGATAGCAGCTAAGAATTATTTGGCCTGTATAAAATACATAACGCCATCACCAATGCCATCACATATACCTTCGTCTGAAAATCTGAAAAAAAATTTTTTTTTTTAGGTGAAAATTTTTTTTTCAGATTTTTCATTTTTTGGATAAAAATTTTTTTAAAAATTTTTTTTTTTGGTGAAAAGCCATCTATTTTTCAGTTTTGAATTTTAAACAAAGGAAGTAAAAACCTGTAACACAACAGCGAAAAATAAGTAAGACTAAATTTGTTTTTGATAAACTCAAAATATGCTATTAAACAGTAAAATATGCTCTAAAAACGCCCTTAAAACAAATATATGCAAAAATATGTATTTAAGGGTAAAATATGCAAAAATATGCACTAACAAATCGATGCCAAAATTCTTAAATAGTTCTGAAACGTGTAAATATCTTATCCATGTGCTCATTAGACTCACCAGAAAAAACATGCATTTGCATATTATGGTTTCCCTGGTTATAACATATCTACACAGCTGACACAAAAAATATGTGTAGATGAGCTGTGTTTAGTATTCATAAAACGAAGTACTAAAAAGTAGTACTTTTAAAATGATAAAAAGGGCATAACCATAAAAACCAACTCGAGTATTTTCTTAAAAGTCATGAAGTTGATATAATGTTAGTTTCGGAAACCCATTTGACGTCAAGAAGTCTATTTAAGATAAATGGATATGCTTTTTATGGCACAAATGATTCAAGAGATAAAGCATGTGGAGGCTCTGGAATTTTAATTAAAACCCGTATCAAACACCATTCAATGTATGATATTTGTGAAGATTGTATTCAAGCTACGACAATCTGTATGGATGATTGCTACAGAAACCTATTAATTTCGAGGTTTTCGATTACTGAATTGGGGATCAAGACTTGTAACCCCGAAAGGTCGTGCTTTGTTTAATACAATTTCTAAATTGAATTTGAATGTGCTGTCGAGCGGAGAACCAACATACTGGCCTACTGACCCAAGCAAAATACCCGATGTCATTGATTTTTGAAGTTACAAAAAATTTACCAATGGCACCAATCAGATTAAATCTTCATTAGAATTATCCTCGGATCATTCACCCACCTTCGTTACTCTATCATATTTCCCTCTTTTTTTTCTCATACCACTGTGCAGCCTGACCTTCATTATGTATGAAGTTCATTATGTGCGCAGAGTTCATTCAAGGATGTCCGGGATATTCCCTGTAGTC
Organism: Calliphora vicina; assembly: GCF_958450345.1. Taxonomy (NCBI): domain Eukaryota; kingdom Metazoa; phylum Arthropoda; class Insecta; order Diptera; family Calliphoridae; genus Calliphora; species Calliphora vicina. The sequence goes on along the minus strand of NC_088782.1, from coordinate 86,081,535 downwards.
TGGATGCACTCCTATATGCCTCCTTCATTACCAATAAGTGTAAGGGTGGGATGTGTAGGATTGCACCCAGAGCATGAGTGGGACAGGTCCTCATGGACCCAGTAATGGAGACAGATGAGGCGATATACCTGGTCAAGTAATGCTCTCGCGGTCACATGTTCTACCTTCTTCCACCATGCAAATGCAGCATATGTAATTATTGGTTTTAAACCCCACGTTCTACAAAAAAATACGCTGGCAGGCATATATTGCCCTAGTGCCCTTTTTGATAGTATTGAATAAGATATTTTACCTCCTTAGAAAACCCTATAGATGAGCTATTCAATGCAGGCTCTATGAGTCTAATAACTCTCCGTTGGCTGGGTTAATGGTCAGCCCACTTTCCAAGCACCACTTGGTGGTTATATTCAGAGCGGTATGCATCCTTTCCGATATGGTTACGTCGTCCCACCCAGTTACCGAGATTACTAAGTCGTCGGCGTAACCATATGTGCGGAAACCTAAGTTGCTAAGTTTTTCCAGAAGTTCATCGATGACAAGAGTCCACAATAGAGGCGATAGTACGCCACCTTGTGGACATCCCCTAGTTGCCTCAATGGTCTTCGATGATCCTCCTAAGTCCAACTTAATAACCCTGGATGAGACTAAATAGTCTATATGACTTAGGCAATTTTTCTGATTTGCCCCCAGCCTCACGCCAAGTCATTGGCACATGACAAGCCAGTAGACTTGATTTGAATATTCTCGGTAATTGAGGGACAATAATGTCACCTCCTTTTTGTAGAAAGCATGGATAAATTCCATCTGTTCCTGGGGATTTAAATATGCTATATTTAGATAACGCCCACTTTACCCGTTCTATACCAAAAATTCTAGCTACTGGATATTGAGGAAACCCACGTATGAGTCGGAGTTGGACTGAAAGGCATCGAACCAGGAAAGTGAGTATCCAGGAGAAGTTTACAAGTCTAATCCGGTGACTCCGGTGACGTACAATCTGGACGTTTCAGCATACAGAGACCATTCATTATTACCTAAGTGAAAGCGAAAAAGTTCCAAGTTCGTATTCTCGTACGTCAAAGAATGTTCAATCATCAAACATCATCAGAGACGTGCCAGTTCGTTATGGCATATGATAGGCTATTGCTAGATAATGTGAGATCTACAACCTTCTGTCTGATAATATTCCTAAATGTGGGTTCATCACCCTTGTTTGCAATAAATATATTATTCTTGCAAATAAATTCAAGTAAAAACTCACCCCGTTTGTTGATGTCACTACTTCCCCAAACCGTATGATGAGCATTGGCATCACAACATATAATCCATCCACGGTTTCTGTTTTGGCAATATTCGACCAGTTTGGAAACCTCTGGTGAAGGAGCTAATGTATCATCGCCAGGTAGTGTAACGATTCTTCTGTCGAGGTGTATCTCCTTTTGGGCAGGTCTACCTAGTAATACCGGCCGTGTTCTGGATTGGGGTGTGTTCTTGCCCAATCAGAGGTACAATCGAATCGAAAACAGAAAACTTTACTTTAGGTAGCAAGAAAGAATTTCACATTTTCTACAAAGAGTGATTCTCCATGTAAAATAAAACTAAAAAATGAAAATCATAAATTAAAATAATAAACAAACACAAATATTATTGAGGATATTTTGATAGAGAGATGGTAACATCTATTCAATTATTAACCCATCCACCATGCCGAATAGTTCATTAATATCAGCCCAATATCTTCCATAACCTAGTCTATTTCCATGCTATAACTTTACCTTTCGTAACACTGTGACACAAAATCGAACTTTTCGAATTGAAATGCGATGAAACCAAAAGCAAATGAAAGCTTACGTTTTCCATAACAAAACTCTCAAGGCTTTTTCTTTAGTTCAGCGCTAGATTTTTTTTACACGCATTTGAAATTAGTGATTTTGGAACGCTGGTTAACAAGAAAAAGCCATTAAAAATTTGATTAAACAATGCCTATTTATTTTTATTATCCCGGAAAGTTGTGGTATCTTACTATTTTTGTGTTCGGGGAATCCATTTTTAATATTTATTTTCACTCAAAACTTACGCTAGAGGGCGCTACACAGTAGTGAAAAAAACGAGGGAAATAAATCTGTAACTTCTAAACAAATATATATACAGAATCCCTCGTCGAGCACTAAAAAAAACCTTGTCTTAGCTATGAATTAACTCTTATAGCTTAGGAGATATTCGAATTTGAAAATTAAATTTTCAAAATTTTTCCCCCCTACTCCAGTTTTTTGATAACAGCGGGTCCAAATATTTCCCGATTTTCGCTATTTTTATTGTATTGGACTAAAATCAAACGTATATGTCAAATACAAAAAGAATTGTTTAAAAATCATTACTGAGTCCAAAGTTATATGCATTTGAATTTGAAAAATAAAAAAACTGTAATTTTTCGCTAGTTTTTTGGGAAAAAAAGTCCTTTTTTCTATGTTTTTAACATTCAAAAACAAATACTCATTAAATAAAGACGTTTCGTGATAAACAACCGCATATATAATCAGTGTTTCCTTTTAACAAGTGTTTATTTTTACACAATTACTCTCAACTAAACTTTTTCCCTGTTACAAGTGCATTGAACATAAAACACTCATAGTCAATATTAATTATTTAAACATGACTTCTAAGACTGGAGGCAATTATTTTGCCTCCCTGGACCCAGAACCTAATCCAAAAAGAAGACGTAAAAAAGCCCAATTATGAATTTAAATAATGTGAACGATTTTCCTTTTATGAATTCCACCCAAAAATCAATCCAAAATAGCCGATAAATCTGATAAAGATTTCAACTAAAGCATTAGAAGCAATAACCACAGAAAAACTAGAAAAAATATCATTTACTCGTGATGGTGATTTACTATTATTAACCAAAAATTACACACAGACTGAAAAATTCTTAAAAACAAAAGAACTAATATGAGTATGTGCAGTAACAACATACTACACCTTACTCTTAACATAACTAATGGTGTTGTTTTCTCACATGCACTAAAGAATTTGACAGAAGAAGAAATCACAGATAGTTTGAAAGATCAAGGAGTTGTCGAGTGTCAAAAAGTTAAAAAAATTATAGATGGCCAATTAACAAACACCTGCTTGCTTCAAAATGGGGCATACCAAAAAACATTGCAAATCCGACCCAAAATGTGAAGTCCTCTCTGTGCGCACTTAACAAAAAATGCCCTAGTATCAAGAAAAGACAAGAAATTATTAAAATAAAAATTGCAAACAACTGTTCATTCAATGAAGCTATACAAAAAGTAAATGATGATAACACGACAATAACTACAGAAATACCAATTGAATCTCTCGAAGAAGCAATGGAAAAACGTAAAAAAAGAATAGATCAAATAAAACAACAACCAAATGAAACAATATCTATAGAAGCATCAAAACAAAACCCGAACAACAACTCTCATAATACAACAAATACAATAGAATCAATATTACAACGCAACAACTCTCTTAAATTAACAACAGAACAAACTCTAAACAATTTTTCTCGTATAAAGAATACAACAAACAACACAACTAATAATACTTCTACATTAACTAATAAAACAACTCTTAATAATAAAACCGACAATAACACTAACCCAGCAAGCAATATGGATACCATATAAAGTATCACATTGATATACATTTTTATATCACTGGTGAATATTTATTTCAATATATTTCTATGGTCCTGAAAATTCGTCAATGGAATATGAATGGATACCAGAATAATTTACATGAATAACCACTTCTCATAAAAAACTCATCACCAGACGCGATAGCTTTACAGGAAACCCACCTTAAAAATAATTCAACAAAACTACAAAATTACGACTTTTATATACAAAATACAAACTCCACTCGCGCGAAGGGTGGAGTAGCAATTCTAGTTAAAAAATCATTACAACACTCCACATACAACCTTAATCCAAGCTTCTATCTTAAAATCATATCCATACCGCCATCAACATCCATATCCAATTCAGATATTAACACATTATATACCTATATTGATTCATCAACTTTGGTACTGTGAGATTTTAATGCCCACAATACCATCTGGGGTTCAAATAATACTGATTCAAAAGGTAAAATAATCGAACAATTTTACCAACCTACTCACTACTCTACTCACTCCACTTTTACACATGTAGATAATTCACTAGCTTCAACTTGTTTATTACCTTTCTTAACATGGCAGATTGATAATCAACTCCATGGAAGTGATAACTTCCCCATATACATAGCCTTCCAAAAGAACATTATAATGATGGATAATACACCTACCAAACTTTTTAAATTTAAAACAATAATAGTAATAAAGACGTTGCAATATTTAAAAAAATTTAAAAAAAATCGCCAAAAAACTGCAGTAGGGTGGGTAAAAATGTTGAAAATTAAATATTCAAATGCGAATATCTTCTAAGCTATAAGAGATAATTGATAGGTACGACGAGGTTTTATATAGTGCTCAACGAGGAGATTCTATATGTGTAATTAAATCGGAACACAAACGAAGAAATAGGATAATTTTAAAAACTGAACATACCCGAGGTGTCCTACTTTGGGAACCCCTGGTCCCGCTCCTGGTAGGGTCATGAGGTCCAAATTCAAAACTTAAACTCGACTATACTTCCTCTTTTCGCATGTCAAATTTCATTCAAATCGGCGTAAGGGTTTAGAAGTTACAGATTTATTTCCCTCTTTTTTATTCTCATACCACTGTGCACCGGTTACATTCCACAAGACTGGAAAATATCTACTATAATTCCATTACCAAAACTTGGAAAAGAAAAAATAAACTTAATGGATATAGACATATATCCTTACTCTCATGTATAAGCAAACTGATGGGAAAGATAATGTCTAGGAGAATAGCTTGGTTCTTGCAAAAAAAACAAACTTATACACCCGAAACAAGTAGCATTCAAACCACGTAAGGGTACCAGTGACGGGTTACTATTTTTAGATCAACAAATTACAAAATCTCTTTCATCGGGCAACCATTTAACAATTCTATTAATGGACTTCGAAAAAGCCTTCGATAGAATTGGTGTACACGCTGTTATATATCAGCTAAAACATTGGCGAATCGGCTTGAAAATGCTCAGATACATCTTTAATTTTTTGAACAACAGACAATTTAGAGTAAGAGTAAATAACACCTTCTCAAAAACATTTCCACTTGAAAACGGCATACCACAGGGGACACCCATATCCGTCGTCCTCTTCCACATTTCTTATGAACAAATTAATTAAATTTTATTTAAACACCCAACATTTAATCATTGCATGTATGCTGACGATTTGTGTATTATAATCAAATATAACAAAACTTTAGATCAAGTAAAAGTTGATAATTTATTTTCTGAACTAAACAACTGGTGTGATGAATATGGTGCAAAAATCTCTTATGAAAAGACTAAATCTATACATTTTTGTCGTAAACATCAATGTATTATTCCAGCTATAAACATACGATCAAACATTATTAACTCGGTAGATAAAATTTAAATTTTGGGTCTGGTACTAGACCAAAAATATAGATGGGGCGAACATATAAAATATCTAAAAACAGCGTTGGAGAAAAGACTAAATTTAATTAAATGTATTACTACCCTGAATTGCAATACTCACCCAAAAACAACAATAAATATAATAAAATCAATATTAGTATCAAAAATAGAATACGGCCTACCATTATAAGGGCATTCTGCAAAAGCAGAATTGAAAAAATCCAATCTACATACCATGCAGCTGCAAGATTTGCAATCGGAGCATTTAGATCTACTCCAGTACGAAATATTTTAACAGAAACGGGTCTTCCAACCCTGGATAATCTTATTCAATTAAATACAACAAAACTGGCTACAAAACTACTAATGCCATTAGAAAACAAAATATTAAATTATAATCAAAACGCAACAACTAACAAAAAACTAAAATCAACTGTACAACGAATCACAGAATATATAAAACTAATAGATATAAACCAAACACCAAAGAGCAAATTTAACTGCCTACGACCACCTTGGCTACTTTTGAGTGAAAGCTTACAGACATCATTAATGTCCCACCAAAAACAATCTACCCCACAAGATGTTTATATATCACTATTCAATCAGAAAAAACATGAATACTCTACTAAAGACTGGTTATTTTGCTATACTGATGGATCCAAATCCATTAGCGGTGTATCCTACGCGGTAGTAGATAATAATTTTAATACCATTAGTTACGGACTACTTAACCATAATAATCCAATATTCTATGCAGAAGCAATATTGAAAGCTATACAATGGGTAAAAAAGCAACGCTTTAAATTTGTTTTTTGTACTGATTCCAAATCCTGTATAATAACAATACAAAATATTACTAATTCAAACGACACCATCAGCGAAATCAGAGATAATCTAAAATAAAAAAATTTAAAATTATTTGGATACCTGGACATGCAAATATAAAAGGAAATGAAACAGCAGACAAAATCCCTAAAGAAGCACTAAAATTACCACTTATGGACAAAACTCAAAACAAAAGTTCTATATACTCAGCAATCGAAAAATACTTCCACAATAAACATAAAAACGAATGGAACAGCTATACACACTTCTACAAACAATTCAATACAGACGGAATCTCATATACTTATCCACCTGACATCTCAAGGACACATTTCCAAAAATATCTAAGAATAAGACTAGGTCATTGCCGGCTGACACGCCAACACCTCATGGAAAATAAATCTGCTCCTCAATGTATATTCTGTAGATCATCAACTATTTCAATGCACCATATTGTCAATGAATGTATTTACTAGACTTGCCACCTTTTGAAATTTCCAAAACGGGACACCACTAATGGTGTTTTCTTTTCTGACACAAAATGTTGCTTATATATTTTGTACTGTTCACGTCTGAATGAATGGTGTCGGTACTCCCATCCTTGGCTTTCCCTTTTTAGAACCGTTTTATCCTACATCTGATGACAGACGACAATTGGAAGCGCTAATGTCATCAGAAATATTCTTTTTACTTATTTTCCTTATATTTTGTATATAATATAAATTTTTTGTTGTTGTAATTTGGCGAATCGTCGCCATAGCTTATTAATCATTCGAATTGTAAAGTTGATACTATGGATTGTTGACACTAGTGTTTTTTTAAAGTCATATTTGAAAATAAATTGTAAAACCCTTAAAAAAAACAACGAAAAAACAATCAAATAAAAGGAAAGTGATATTCGATCACATTATTTGAACAACAAAATAAAACAAATTTTCTTCTTTTATTGTTAGTGCCATTTTTGTTGGTGTTTTTTCCTAGCCAAGTAATTCGATACTTGGCCAGTCCTCATTGGGTTCCAAATCCTCTCCAGTGCACATCATCGGTAGATTTACATTGGTCCTTCGAACCGGATAGAGGATTCTTGGATTTTTTGGTGGAACAGAGGTATTCCTTGGAAAAAAGGTCAAATTTGTTTTATTTTAATTTTATTTATTTGTCTTGTACAAAATTTTGTTTTTGGCACAAGATAAAAAATTTGGGTTGTAAGACAATACAGTGCAAAAGGTCTGTAAATTAGTACTAATTCACACTGTATTATCGGTCTTAGCACAAATATCTCACAATAGATCGATATTGTGAATGAAAGGTGTGTGAAGTTGATAAATTTAGTTGATACACAAACCAATTTACTGAAATTTTTGTTGGCAATACCATATTGTTTAACTCAACATCTCTGCTTTTGATCGAAAAACATTATAACCCACACCAGCCTAGTTGTCATTTTAATGACATTAGCAACAGCTGTTTTTTTGTTTTTTATTTTTTGTAGAAAAGCAATTTGATTTACATTTGGACATTTGTTTTTAATAATAGGAAAATTTTTAATTTTAATTGTTATTTATAACAATTTTCTATATTGCGAGTGATCTGTGCAATTATTAAGATAATTAAAATCTATAATTTGTATGTGCAGTTCTGTGGCAAGTTCGTACAGTATATTGGAAGACAAACTGAGGAATCAAGAAGGCCTAATAATTGTTCTGCAGTGAGACATCCAGTGGCTGATGCAAATTAATACTTAAAAGAATAAAAATTGTGCAAATAAAGAGGAGATTGAGCAGATAAAGATTTGTGGAGTGTACATATTTGCATCCAGTGTGTTTTAAAGAAACATAGACACTCGCAATTTGTTTTTGTGGTGGTTGCCTTGCAAAACGACATGTGTTGTCTTTCATGGTAGTAGTTTTGTCTTTCATTAAAAGCTTAAGCAGACCATTTCTAATTGCTACAACACAGACGTATTATTTGTTGGTCAGCTGGCATTGTTCACTAGACTGCTTCTAGAGAAAATAATTTTTTAACCATATATGTTTCATCAATATTGGTGGACAATAACTTGTTTTTTTTAATCCTTAAAACAGGTTTATAAAATACACTTTATACCAGTGTTAAGTGAACAAATTTAAAGATTGAATCGATTCCATTTTAAACTGATTTTCTTTTTGCCTTTTTCTTGAAAAAAGGGACTTTAAAGATAAATGTTTATGAATTCGTACTAATAGAAGATATTATTGCAATTATTGAACATAATTTTAACTCCGCAGGGGAATAAGTTCCAATATAAAATATATGATTTTGTTTTGTATTCCTCCGGCAGTTTCATAAGATTCTTAAGTTTAATAAACAAGTTTGATTGTTATTGTTTGTAATTTACTGCTCTCCTATTGATCAAATCTAAAAACTATTAAAATAAAGTGTTTCCTAATGAAAATTCATTAAATTTTGTTAAAATTTAACAAAATAACAAAATATATTTTGAAATAAATCATAATACTTATAGTCATAGAATAAACACATGGAACGGAAGGAGAGAGTAATATATATGGAAAAATTACTCTCTTTTCACACATACGGGTGATACAATAACAAAATACATGCAATACATTCTCATGAATTAGGTTTTTGACAACAGACTTAGGTTTTTGAGTCTCAGTTACCTATCTAGTTGTTGTCTATGCTTATAGTGCTGTTTATTTTAGTAAACAATATTCGTCATTCGAACACGTTAAGAAATTTGTGAAAGATTTTTATTTTGGGAAATATTTTTTATTCTTTTTATACAAAATTGCTGCGATCAAAATATTATTTCAATTTTAACATTCTTGAGTTTATCACTTAATTCGTAATTTTTGGGAATTATTTCGTAGATATTTTGAGAGTTTGTGAAAGTGCTACATTTATTTGTTGATATTTTCTGAGAAACAGTCTTCTGAAAACTTTTCCATTGAAGTTCATGAACAAAAGTTGTTCAAATTTAAGATTTTTGGTTTTTTTTTGAATTCATCTGGCAATTTTCAAGCTATTTATAGTGTTTCAAAACTACAAGCTTGAGAATATTAGTTTTTGCTTTGGTCGTTTAAACATTTTCTGGCAGTTTCAATTTTGAGGTTTTTTCATTTCGAGAGCTCAGTATAATAAATAATATAAGATGAAATCGGACATTTTAGTAAAATTTGAAAAGCTGGCCGCTTTATTTCTTGAATTTGAGAAGGACTATAATGAAAAGCCACAAGAAAATCGAACTTCTTTTAGCATTGACCTTCAAAAAGATGAATTTAAGGATTTATGGGAAAAGGTAAATGCAAGTTACGAGACTTTCGCTATTACCAACACTGTTAAAGATTCAGATGAAGATTGTGATCAGGCAAAACGGTTGTATAAGGAATGTAGATTAGCCTACATAACTATTGCGGCTTTAATGGGTGAACTGTCTCAATCCTTTATAAACAAACCAGTTTTGAGTTCAACTCATTGTACATCTGAGAACTCAGCTACTGTGGTGAATCGCACTTCTAGCCATCACATGAAGTTGCCACCTTGCACGATGGAAATATTTAAGGGCGATTATGGATCTTGGCCCTCTTTTCTCGATATGTTCACAGCAGTTTACATTAATTGTGATGATCTAACTGGCGTTGAAAAATTGTTTTATTTGAGACAGTTTACTTCTGGTGAATCTCTAGAAATTGTAAAAGATTCCCCATTGACGAATGATGGATTTTTAAACTCATGGAAAAATTTAACGGAGGCTTATGAAAACAAAAGGATTTTAGTGAATAGTCAACTAAAGATTCTATTTAATCTTGTGCCCGTTAAATCTGAATCTGCAAAAGAGATAAAAAGGCTACAAGGGGATATAAGTAATTGCATTTCTGTCCTAAATTTACAAGGCATAGATATTTCGACTTGGGACCCAATATTTGTGTATCTTTGTTCTATAAATTTGCCTGTTCTTACATTGTCATTATGGGAACAAAATGTTAAAAATAAAAAGGAGATTCCTAAATGGTCTCAAATGAACGCTTTTTTAACTGATCGTTTTCAGTCTTTAGAAACTGTATTTGATATAAGAAATGGTGTTCAAATAAAGACAGATTTGGAGAATTCTGGTAATTCTTCTAGAAAAAGGTACACATCTGTTAGAGTTTACCAAACCCAAGCTTCCGCAAAATCTTGCCCGATTTGTTCGAAAAATCATCCTTTAACTAATTGTCGAATGTTTCTGAATAAGGATCAGGCGGGTAGATTTTTATTTGTTAAAACCCGGAAATTTTGTATTAACTGTTTAAATGAAGGCCATATGTTGAGTGAGTGTAAGAGTAATTCTAGTTGTTCAAAGTGTTATCTTAAACATCATACTCTTCTTCACAAAGATGTTAATACGTCTGTACCAGAAAGTACCAATAGAAGTCTTGATGATATTCCTTCTGTATCAGGGTATAATACTACGGTACAAAGTTGTTTTGCTACGATATATTGTTGGGTACTGCTATGATAAATATCATATCTCGTGGTGATGTTTTTCGGCAAGAGCGATTATAGATCCAGGATCTCAAACTAGTTTCATTTCGCAGAAACTACAACATAGGCTGAATTTGACAAACAAGAGCGACAAATGTGTGCATTTCGGCACTAAATGATTCAACACCTGGTCCTGCTTTGAGAGAATGCGATCTTACATTGGGCTCTCCTATTGATAGAGATTTTAAATTGAACATGTCGGAATTCGTACTTCCGAAATTAAATGGTAATTTACCAAATGAAACTATTGATGTTTCAAATCTTAGCTTTTCGTTGGATTTTCAATTGGCTGATCCAAGTTTTTCTAATAGTGGATCTATTGACATTTTGATTGGAGCTGATTTTTACCCAAAAATAATGAGTGACGGTTCAAGGCAGAAGGTGTTAGGGGACATGATAGCTCATGAGAGCCATTTTGGATGGATATTGTTTGGTCCCGTGCCTTCAAGTAGAAACAAATCGACTATTCGAACATTTTTCTCGAAATTAGGTTCGAATAAACACATAAAAAATAGATTGGAACATTTTGAATCGCCAGACGCTCAAAGAATATCACAAGTGAAAAACAGCACAAATAAAAATCGTACTGAATGGAGAAAAGATTTTATAAGGAACATACAACAGTGCAATAGATTTGTACACCATAATTTGAAAGTCGATGATATGGTTTTGTATCGAGAAGATAATTTTTCGATAAATAAATGGTATTTAGGTCATGTGGTCAAAATTTACATGGGTAAAAATGATAACAAATGACTTGCTGAGTTGAAAACCGATCGTGGACTAACAACAATTCCAGTGGAGAAGCTCCTAGTTCTTCCCGCACATTAATTTTCTTTAAGCTTTAATTTTGAAAGTGACTGGTCTCCGTTTATAGCTATAGCGCGGGCAGTTTGGATCATGACCATACCTGGCGTACTTATCAAAAAACACTAACAGGAGTCCTCGGTGGTCATGATAGTGAGAGACTTAGCACGTCTCAAGCGCTTGTTTTAACTAAAAAGAACAAAAATGCGATTAAAAGGAGCACCGTCGCAGGGACCGTGATGATACCATCATTTAGCAGTTTAGAAGTTCCCATTATTTCGGAAGAAATGGCTCGGATGGATATCAACTCGTAGACGACAAGGAAAAGCTATTTTTAGAATTGATGGTAACCACGGTTCCAACTCAACTTTTACCCATATTGTTGTTGTTCATCCGCCAACCTAAAGAGCAAGGGACCTCGTTCGTCCCAAGTCTTTGCCAAGAGACCTCGTTCGTCTGGTTATTTAGAGATCTCGTTCGTCTCAATCTATAGTACCTAATGGTTCAAGGGACTGTCACCAATTCTATAGATCATGATACATTAACTACATAATTTTATATTTTTTTTTTTTTTTGAATTATTTGCAGTACGTTACAATGTTGGATTGAATTGAGTACCGCCTTTGGGTGATTAAACAACGTACCCGAAAATTAATTGTTGGAGCTTTTTGGTTTGGAGATATATTATATCATGAATTCTTTTTTGAAATATAATTGATATTTGAATTCTTTTTTGTTTTTTAGTACTTTTTTTTCTTTTTTTGATACAGTTCTGAGTTGCATTACTGCAAGGCCGCCGGGATGTTCAAGTCTGAATGAATGGTGTCGGTACTCCCATCCTTGGCTTTCCCTTTTTAGAACCGTTTTATCCTACATCTGATGACAGACGACAATTGGAAGCGCTAATGTCATCAGAAATATTCTTTTTACTTATTTTCTTAATATTTTGTATATAATATAAATTTGTTGTTGTTGTAATTTGGCGAATCGTCGCCATAGCTTATTAATCATTCGAATTGTAAAGTTGATACTTTGGATTGTTGACACTAGTGTTTTTTTAAAGTCATATTTGAAAATAAATTGTAATTGAAGTAAATTGTAAAACCCTTAAAAACATCGAAAAATCAATCAAATAAAAGGAAAGTGATATTCGATCACATTATTTGAACAACAAAATAAAACAAATTTTCTTCTTTTATTGTTAGTGCCATTTTTGTTGGTGTTTTTTCCTAACCAAGTAATTGGATACTTGGCCAGTCCTCATTGGGTTCCAAATCCTCTCCAATGCACATCATCGGTAGATTTACATGTACCATTTATTAAATGTTACCCATTCCCTCATAATGTGTTGCATTTTTAACGATCACAATAGAACAAAAATCATTACCATTTATGCAATTTTATTTTATGTAGCTTCGAAATATTATAAAACTATACTTTTTGCTTACATAAAAAGTGGTGCGTTTCTAACCCTTTGATAAAATTGAGGGTGAAACATGTAGCATATATTTAGGGTTTTAGGGTAACATTATTAGAAAAGAACATGTGATGGTGACAAATTTTCTCCAAATTATTATGGACAAAATTAATAGTTTTTACTAATATTTAAGTTTGGGTGTAGGAAAGTTCTTTTTGAAATTTATTTGTTAATTTTAAATATTAGTTGGCATTGATTTTAATAGTTTTGAATTATCAAAATTTGTAAAAATTTTCTTCATACGTAAAAATCATTTGAATTGAAAGGACGTAAAAGTTTTGTATGTAGTTTGGTACATAATTTTAAAGAAGAAATCCTTCTTCATTTCCTGGGAAGATCAATTTATATTTCAAGATTTGATTAGAATTTAATTATCGGTAAGAAAAAAATCAAGATAAGTTACGAAAATTAGAAAATTTTATTTGAAACGTAATTTTATCTTAGGATTGATTTTGGTGCAGGAATTATCCTTGTGGAAAGTTTGAACATATTCTTGATTCTGATTGCACTTGAATGATTAATTTCCCGTTTGTTTCCTGTGAATATATTTGAAACTTTCAACTTTTTAGTTTTGATAAAGTGGCCATATAGTTGGCATTTGGAATTATCTGTCGGCGATTTCTTTGACAATCTTAAAAGGCATTTGGGTCATCTAAACTAATATCCCAATTTTAACAACTTATCCAACCAATTTACTACCTAATAACTACCATTATACTTATTTAAATACCATAACAAACACATCATTTTCATTCTTGTGCGAATTATCATTCGCATTTATATATTTAACATCCGGAGTGACCAGCTGTGTAGAAAATCGTTTGCTTACCGTAACAATTATTTTGTTGAGAATTTAATTAATTCTGTTATTTAAACATTAATCTATAGATCTAAATCTTTAATTGCAATTTTATTTTAAATCTAATTTCTTTATAACGTTAATTTCGAGATTTGAGAATTCGTGTATAGTTTCATTAACATCATGTAATTTAATTTTTTTTTGTTAAATTTTCGTTATGATTTAAAAAGATAAAATATGGTCACCTAACTTTATTTCCGGATATAGAAAATATTATAAGAAGTTTATCTTAATATACATACATATACTATACCCTACTTCTCCCTCATATAACACTATTACACGGACACCCTACATATATATGTACACCTAATAACAAATCTTGACGCGATGCAGAGGCTTAAGTGCAAGGAGCCATGGGGCCGTGCTGGCAGGTACAACCATACCAGAGGGGCTCATGTTAGAAGGTTTTCCCTTTCAATGAGATTGGGGCCTTCTTGACAGTACATGTCCGTTTTTCTGGACCCTTTGGGTCCTCTGTCCCTTTCCCCTACAGAGTCCGAAATCCACCAGCGTCTGTTCCCATATTGGGCGGCTTGGTGGTCTGTTTGACCCCAGTGAGGCGGCAGTTCTTTTACCTGGCAGCTAGGTATAAAATGCACTTTTTATGTCGGTCCGTCCGATAAATGAATGACGATAAACAGAGCCCTATGTATCCGGTCAAGGGCCTTATAATCTCCGGAGACCCTATTCCTGCGGCGGCGATTTCAGGTCGCTGTGAATCGAGAGCTACTGAGATCCCGGTTAGTTCGGTGGCGACACCGGGCCGAGCTAATCTGCTAGCTACTGGCGCTCAACAACAAGCAGGAGGAGTTTTAGGGAAACCTAAAGCATCTGAATGCGCAAAGACTGCATCCTCTAAAAAAGGATGCAAGATTAAAAGCAGCGAGGTGCCTCTGAATTTCAACCCAAGCACCTCGAAAGCTGCCTTGGCCCGTACAGACAGAGGATCGGTAAAAACCCCTGTTTTGGGAGCTGCTAGCTTGAATACTCAGGCTGTAGCTAACCCAGTGCCGATTGTGAGCAAGGGTGCTGCGAACAGGGCGACAAAAACCCCACAAGGCACGTAACACCAGCCAGAAGGGCTTTTTTGAGACGGCGAGCCGCCGAAAAAATTATCGACCGTTTAGGCAACAAACCTGCCGAGTCACTCTCGTCTGATGATCTATCTATGCGTCTAAGGACGCGCCTAAACGGCAACGTTCCGAGGAGGAGGCGCAATCGCAGAGCCAGCAGCCCGTGACGAAACGTCCCAAGTCTCACCGATCGTTTGACAAATCCTTCAGCGAGGTGGCTAAAGGTCATCTTGTTCGGGCTTTCATCGATCGGAGTGACTCTGACTGCTCTATATCCCATGCAAATTGGGATATGGTGCGCAGAAAACTGATGGGAGTGTTCTGGCGAGTTCTCAAAGAGAACCCGGGACCCCCCCCTCAGTGTGATGATGCCGGTTGGTATCGCGGTCGGGTTAAACTAATGGCTTGTTCAAACGAGCGATCTGCCATGCTTTTTAAGCAGGCTGTCGCTCTGTTGGACGGCCTTTGGGAAGGAGCTAGACTGGATGTGGTCTCTGTTGACGAGATACCACGCCGGCCTAGATCCACAGCCCGGGTTCCCGACGAACCGGCGAAACCGGAGGAAATCCTGGAGCTCCTTCGGATCGGAAATCCTGACATCCCTACACATGATTGGATGGTTGCCAGGGTCTCCGAATCCGAAGGGGGATACAAGAGGATCACGGTCATCATGAACCAGGAGTCCCTAGCGCCTCTTCGGAAAAATCTAGGAAAGGTCTACTACGGTTTCGAGTCGATCTTTCTTAGAGTTTACCGAGGAGACGATAGGGGTAAACTGGTTCAGGATGACATTGAACCTACCCCCGAGGACATGTTTTACGATGAGACTACTAGTTCTGTTGCTCAAGAGGACACCCATTCCAACTCTGAAATGGTGGGTGAATTTTTTGGGCCATTGGACGATGTAGTTGACGAGGACGCCCTCTTGGACTCGAGTCCCTCGGACCAGGAAGACGTCAACGTCACAATCGTACAAAAACACGGAGATGGTGAAGGTAACTCAAATTAATCTTCACCACTCCAAAGCAGCTTCGGCTGCCCTGCTCCTCCGGATGTCTGAGAGAGGGGAGGAGCTAGCACTCATCCAAGAACCCTGGATCCATCGAGAAGGGGTTCGCGGACTAGGTGCCAAAGGCCATAAGCTACTATACATGAAAGGCTCAGGTAACATTAGATCATGTATAGTAGCTAGCAACAAACTCAATATCTTCGTTCTTTCTGATTACAGCGATGAAGATACTGTGGTAGCGGCCTGGGAAACTGGTGTAGGAACTATACTAGTTATCTCAAGCTACATGGCACATGACCACAGCGATCCACCACCAAACAGCAAGGTTCGCGACATAATTGAAAGGGCAAGAGTTGAGAATCTGCCGGTTATTATTGGAGCTGATGCCAATGCACATCATATTGTATGGGGCAGCTCGGACACCAACGCAAGGGGTGAGTCAATTTTCGAATTCATTCTTTGTAATAACATAGACATAGTCAACACTGGTTCAGAACCAACCTTTGTAGTTACTAACAGAAGGGAGGTTCTTGATTTAACGCTAGTTAGTTCTAGGCACTCAGATCTTATCAGTGGATGGAGAGTTTCGAATGACTGTTCATTCTCTGATCATATGTACATAGACTTTGTTATTGAAGTTCGTGAAATCCGAAACAGGAGAAGGACTGATTGGGTTGGGCAACATGCTATTCTCTCTCGCCTTCTCCCTGACCCTCCGATCATTAGTGATCGGAATGATATTGAAATTGCGGTCAACAATTTGACTAATGCGTTTGACAGAGCGATATCAGATTCATGCAGACCTAGTATCTGCAGAGGTAGGAAAAAACCACCTTGGTGGACTTCCGAGATAGCTAACACTCGTAGAGAGTGTCGAAAACTTTTCAATGAGGCAAAGAGACTGGGCAACTGGTCTGTTTACAAGTCCTCTGTGAATAAATTCAAGAACCTGGTTTGGAACGCGAAGCGCAAATCCTGGAGGTCCTTCTGTAGCGGCGTGGAAGGTTCCTCTGATACGAGTCGCTTGCGCAGGATCTTGTCATCTTCGGCCGCTGTCCCGAGCTATATTCAGAAATCGAGCGACAGCTAGACTACTAGCGGAAAGGAAACCCTAGAGGTTTTGATGGACGCTCATTTCCCTGGCAGTGTTCCCCTATCTGAGGGTAACACTGCGATATCTTATACTGGGCCTTTTGAAGTCACAATTCTCATAAATGAGGAGAGACTAAAATGGGCCCTGCGTAGCTTTTACCCATATAAATCTCCGGGTCCTGATGGCATCATTCCGGCGGATCTGCAACGGAATGAGGATTTAATTATTCCCTGGTTGACTCGTATATACTCGGCCTGCTTGGCTTGGTCATATATTCCGGAGTCGTGGACCAGATGTACTGTGGCCTTCATTCCCAAGGGAGGGAAGGCATCTCATACTAGACCCAAGGACTTTAGGCCTATTAGCCTATCGTCCTTCCTCTTGAAAACTATGGAAAGGTTGATTGATCTACACCTTCGTTCATCGATTAACCCGAACCGACTATCCTTGTCTCAACATGCCTATATGAAGGGTAGATCTGTTGAGACTGCTTTACAATCGCTTGTGGGATTCGTAGAAAAATTACTCGAGCATAAGGAATATGCATTGGTGGCCTTCTTGGATATTGAGGGGGCCTTTAACAATGTGACGCCAGAGACGATCCTTTCGGCTCTAGGCGGTCTGGATATAGATCAATCTATTATCTGCTTCATAGGTAGACTTCTGACTAATAGAGTCATTATCTCTTCTATGGGAACTGCTACTATTTTTATTAGCGAACCGGGGCACTCCACAGGGAGGTGTTTTATCTCCACTCTTGTGGAATCTTGCCATTAATATGTTACTCATGAAATTAGATTCCATGATGTGCAAAACTGTTGCATATGCTGATGATGTTGCCGTAGCTGTTTCTGGGAAACACTTGGACACATTATCACAATGCCTGCAAACTTCACTCAGTACACTCAGCCAGTGGAGCACTGCAAGTGGACTAGGTGTGAACCCTGGGAAAACGGAGCTTGTGCTGTTCTCCAGAAGGTACAAAATCCCTCCGTTCCCATTACCGCGCCTTAACGGTGTGGAACTTAAACTCTCAGACAGTGCTAAGTATCTGGGAATTATACTAGACTCAAAGCTATCCTGGAGCCTTAATATTCATGCGAGAGCGTCCAAGGCGGCTGTCGCTATCTATGCCTGCAGAAGGGCCATTGGGAGTACCTGGGGAATAAGCCCTAGGAATGCGAAATGGCTTTTCGATATGGTGGTTAAGCCCATACTAATGTATGGAGCACTAGTTTGGTGGAAGGCTCTAAGTAAATCCACCTACTGTGGGATAATTGAGAGAATCCTGCGAATATCCGCACTAATGATCACGGGTGCGCTGCGCAGTACTCCGTCTCGTGCTTTGTTTGTAATGATGCACTGGCTACCGGCTGATCTGGCAAAACAATTGGCCATAAATTCGGAGGTTAGGTTAAGTACTGTTGGAGCATGGAGGTCTAGTTGTACTGTCCATGCGTCTATTTTGGGCAGTATATCTTATCTCCCTGTTAATATTGACTACTGCACTCCCTTACCCTTTATTGACAGACGCTTCTCTCTGTCATTGACGGGCGGGTCTCCTTCTTCCATGGACACGTTTACCATATACACAGATGGCTCTAAGTATGCGGATGGGGTGGGTGGAGGCTTTTATATTCCCCATCTTCAGAAAAGGGTGTGTTTCAGACTACATGATCAATGTAGTGTAATTCAAGCTGAGATTTCAGCGATCAAAAGGGCGGTACACTGGATGAAGTACTATAGGCTATTTGGTGTGAATATCCGAATCTGTACCGACAGTAAGCCTGCTATCAAATCCCTATCTGGCGTCTACTCGACATCCAGATTGGTACATGAATGCCGGGTATCTCTTAATGAGATGGCGAGACATTCTAACCTGGAGTTATTCTGGGTGCCTGGTCACTCTGGTGTACCTGGCAATGCTATTGCGGATGAACTGGCCAAAAGAGGCTCACGTCTACAAATTGACGAGATCGATAACTTGGTCGTTTCACCGCTGTCTTGCTGTAAGTCAATCATACAGTGCAAATTATTTGAGTCTGCTCAACTCAGATGGTCTAACTTGACAAACTGTACGATATCGAGACTCACCTGGCCCGTTTATGACCATCATAGGTCAATGTCCCTCACGGGGCTACCTCGGGCTAGGCTACGAGCTCTGATGTCAGTGCTCACGGGACATTGCTTGATAGGTGAGCATGCTAGGAGAATGAATACTCCATATAATGACTTCTGTAGAAGTTGCCATGATGAAGACGAGAATGAGACGATTGAACATCTCCTCTGTCTTTGCCCTGCCTTAGCAAGGGTGCGGACTGCGACAATAGGTAATCCATTTTTGCACGGCCTAGCGAATCTATCTACTCTGGATGTCAGGAGGATGGATTCGTTCATTCGTGCGTCAGGTTGGTTCGGCATTGAACCCAGTTCTGACATGTGAAGGATCTCTTGAGGTCCTGAGCATGATCTTTAGGGTAACAAAAAGGGACCAATTTCATGGACCCAAGTGAGCTGGTTGATAACTAGCTGCCTTTATAACCTAACCTAACACTCAAACTCATGATAAACATTTAAATTCATATTATTATAAAATATCTTGATAAATTTATATGGTTGAGTAAAGATAAGCAACGTTCATCTGTCATCCGGCGCCTGCTGACAACGTTGGAGTATAAAAATGTAAGTCAATACTAATTTATTTTTACTATCATTCAACTTATTTATATTTTTAAAACACAAGTTAAATTTATCTTTAAAACCTAATATTAATATTTTTATACCCCCCTAATATTTGAATCTGCAATTAGGGGTGCCATATATTAAAATGTTTAATAATTAAAAATATTAATATTATGTTTAAATATATCACGCCATAAAACATTCAACATAAAAACAAAATATACATGTTTCATGATCATTAAAATCTTTCATTATTTTATGAGAAACTTTTTTCGAAATATATAAACATTTAAATTAAAATTTTATTTTAAATCTAAATATTAAGGGTGACCAAATTTTGATTTAGTTTGTTACTTTTTATTATTTAATATATATTAATATTGATTATCTGAAAACCTGTTAATAAAATAATACTTGTTGTTATATTTTCGAATATGAAATTTTGAATCGTTATTATTTTAATTACGAAAGGTGAAGTTGAGGTATGGGTCAATTAGGGTAGTTCATTTTGTTTAAGTTTTTAATTAGGGCTGACAAATGTTGTTCTATGTCAGCATGGTGGGTGGGTATCAGATAGGTATAGCAAATTCCATCTTAAGCTATACCAGTATCATTAACCATTTTCCTTTCTTCCTGTTTGTATGAATTACTTTGTGGGTTATCGGCTACCTAAAGTAAAATCTTTTGTAACTGGTTAAAAAAAATGTATATTCTTTTGATTATTTGAGAACTTAACACACCCCCCAACGACGAGCATAGCCGAATTAATAGGTAGCATTGTTCTCAAGGTAATACCCCTATTATAAGAATCGTTACAGAGATTTTTGGCGCCCAACATGGGGCCTCAGTGATCGTAACTTTAAAATTTTATTGTGAAATTACATCTAGATGCTGAGGGCCTCTGAATCTTTTGTGTGTGGTAATTGCATATAGATAACTTTCCTTCTTTACTTTTCTTATAACTTTTGTTTTATTTTCTGTTACTGTGGATGTAATTGTTTATTGTTTTATATGATGATTAATTCCCGGTTTGACATTTAGTATAGCATTAGTTATCAGGGCTTGGGTTCGAACTCGAGAAGTTGTTCTGGTACATATCGGTTCAATCCTCGTTTGACTCTCTCCCTCCTCTCTTTTTCTTTCCTTTATTTCTTCGGATTTTCTATTCAAAATTGTATTTATTTAGTTTGGTTTTTCCTTATGTGTGGATTAAAGTAATTGATTCTGATTCGGTTACGTTGCTGCAATGTATAATCAATCCATATTTCCTTCTATTTTATTCATTTTTGTTTTGGACCTTATTCTTATTGGCTTATGTCAAAAGTTTCCGACAATAATGAGTAATTCGTTTTCTTTTCTATCTTCTTGACTTTTATGGGTTAATGGTTGATGAACCTTAGTAAAGTTTTATTTGTTTATTTTACATTTTTATTTAATATTTAATAT
The DNA here is from genome assembly GCF_958450345.1 of Calliphora vicina. NCBI lineage: Eukaryota > Metazoa > Arthropoda > Insecta > Diptera > Calliphoridae > Calliphora > Calliphora vicina. Next base: position 86,060,185 of record NC_088782.1, on the reverse strand, counting down.
TTTCTATTTTATTTTTTCATTTTAGTTTCTTTTGTATCAGTTCTTTTTGTTTTTTATTTATCTTTTGTTCCCATATCGAGAAAACTTCACCAAGTAGTAATAATACGTTATATTGTTTTTCCATATTTTGTGATTTTCCGAAATTTGATTAGATTTTATTTTAAATATTAGCCGTTTTTAATAATTAGGAATATATTCTTGATTATCTTGAATTATTTTGACTTTCTGTACCCGGATTTGAGTGGATTCAGAGAGGAAATTGCCCATATGGTTGCGGAAGGATTTCGTAATTTTAATTTGGAAAATCAAGGACAGTTCAGACAACAGGATCGAGTAGATCGGTTAGATGCTAATCATGATAGAATGCGTGACGATGAAAGTATAGCTTCCCGTAATGATCGACCAAATCGCGATTTTCGAACTAGGGACAGGGATTTTGACAGAAACTCCGAGAGAATTTTGAATTTGATTCGGAATTGGAGAAGTCGCTTTACTGGTGATACGTCTGAAGTTACAGTGGACGAATTTATATATAGAGTTAAAACTCTCACCAATGCCAATTTGAAAGGTTACATTGCATTATTGTGTGAGCATTCCCATATTCTGTTCGAGGGCAAAGCTTTAAAATGGTTTTGGCGTTTTCATCGTAGTTGTGATATTATGGTTTGGGATGAATAATGTGATGCTTTAAAAAGACAATTTAAAGACTATAATACTGATTTTGATATTAAGGATGACATTCTTCGTAGGAAGCAAAAACACAACGAGTCATTTGATGACTATTATGACGCGATTATGATTCTTTGCGACAGATTACGAACTCCGTTATCCGAAAACGAGCTTTGTGAAATCATTCAGCGAAATCTAAGACCAGAATTGAGGCATGAGCTCCTATACCTGGAAATCAATCGAGTGGCTCAATTAAGACGCGCTGTAAGAAGGCACGCAAAATTCGTTAAGGACATGTCTTCGACTAGCTCAAACAAACGTCCTTATCAAAAGACTCAGGTGTCAGAAGTCGTTGCTAATGATCCTAAAACGGACATAGAAGATTCGTTTGAAAACGAAACTGAAGTTTGTTTAATTGTGAAGTCAGGCAAGTGTTGGAATTGTGACAACATCGGTCACACATTCATCGATTGTTTAGAGCCGCGTATAGTGTTCTGTTACGGTTGCGGGGCTAAAAATGTTTACAAACCTAATTGTCCAAAATGTCAGAAAAACTTCTCAAGGGATGTCCGTGCGTCGAAGAGCCGACATCCGAAACAAAACTAAATGGAACAAATTCTGTAAATTTTAATGCTAATTTCGACAAATTAATTTTACCAGCTGAGACAAACCTACCTGATTGAACAAAACTACCGGATATGACACTTAATTTACTTAAAATACACCCTTTACAAAGACCATTCCACATTCGTCTCGAGGAATACAATCAAGCTAGAAACAGAATTTTCAATACTGATGAGGTTGTACATAAACCCAGTAGATCGGCGAAACGTATTCGGGAGTTTTATAAACGAAGTAAACAATTTAGAAAGTATGTTATTTCATCTTTGGTGACTAAAACGAATGATAATAGGCCTTATATACTCCTCGATCTACAAAGTAAGAAGCGTTTTGCATTACTGGACAGTGGTGCAAATGTCAACGTCATTGGAGGAGAATTGTGTACGGAAATTTTGGATACTGGAAACTTTAAACATGGAATGTCAAATGTGAAAACAGCTGAAGGACAAATGCAACGATTATTGGGAACTTTGGCTTTAGAAATCGAATTTAATGGTCAGAAGAAACTAACAGAATTTTTATTGATACCATCTATAACTCAGGACATCATTTGCGGTATGGATTTCTGGGACACGTTTAAGATTCAAATTGTCACAATGAATCATATCAACGAAATCAGTTCTCAAGGAACTTCGGATAAAATACCTTTGACTCCCTCTCAAATGCAACAACTGCAGAAAATAATCGATTATTTTCCAAATTCGGAACGCGATGGACTTGGCTGTACAACTCTACTAGAACATAATATCGATACTGGTGAAGCATCTCCTATAAAGCAAAGATATTATCCAATATCTCCAGCAAGGGAAAAACTGCTGTGTGGAGAAATCGATCGAATGCTAAGCTTAGGAGTAATTGAAGAATGCCCAACATCCCCGTGGTCATCTCCTGGTGTTCTAATTGTTAAACCTGGTAAAGTACGTTTTTGCCTAGACAGTAGGAAATTAAATTCTGTGACTACAAAAGACGCATATCCGATTCCGAACATAGACGGATTAATTTCAAGACTACCCCCTATTTACTATATTTCCAAAGTGGATCTCAAAGATGCATTTTGGCAAATCAAATTAGATGAAGTATCAAAATCTAAGACATCGTTCACCATTCCAAATCGTCCCTTATACCAATTTACACGAATGCCATTTGGATTATGTAACGCTCCCCAAACAATGTGTAGACTAATGGACCAAGTTATCCCATATTATTTAAAATCGAACGTTTTCGTATACCTCGATGATTTACTTATAATTTCTAAAGATTTTGATGACCATTTAAAGCATTTAAAGGAAGTAACGACACAATTACGAAGAGCGAACTTAACAATGGACGTGAAGAAAAGCAGCTTTTGCCTTCGTCAGGTACAATATCTGGGATATATTGTTGGAGAAGGGTCATTAAAAGTGGACCCAGGAAAGGTGAAAGCTATTTCGGAATTCCCGGTACCCAAAACTATACGACAACTCCGCCAGTTTCTCGGTATCGTCGGTTTATTGATGAATATGCAGCTGTTACCTTTCCAATGACAGAATTGTTATTAAAACGTAAATATTTTGTGTGGACAGATGATGCCCAGAAATCCTTTGAAGCAGTTAAAGCCAAGTTAACTTCTGCACCAGTGTTGGTACATGCAGACTTCAACAAGCCGTTCATTCTTCAATGTGACGCAAGCATGTGTGGTATTGGAGCAGTTTTGGCTCAACTGGACGACGAAGGAAACGAACGACCAATAGCGAACATGTCACAAAAACTAAACAAAGCCCAAAGAAACTACTCAATCACAGAATTGGAGTGTTTAGCTGTGATATTAGCCATAAAAAAGTTCAGAGCGTATGTTGAGGGTCACCAGTTTAAGGTCATAACTGACCACGCTAGTCTCAAGTGGCTAATGAGACCTCTCGGGACGTTTAGCCAGATGGGCCCTAAAATTACAGGGATTTGTATTCACGATAGAACATCGTAAAGGTAAAGACAATGTGGTGCCAGATGCTTTATCGCGTGCATTTGAAAATGACACATATGTAGCTGAAGTTGAGATACAAACGATGCCGTCTATTGATCTCAATTCAAAAGCCTTCGAAAGTCCAGAATATAGTCGTCTTAGAAATGAATTTCATAATACAGCTTTACCAGAGTATAAGGTTATAGACAGATTTATATACAAAAGAACCAATTTTAGTTCTGGTAATCTAGATGAGTCTGCCTGTTGGAAATTATCGGTTCCAGAAGATCTTCGGAAGGACGTAATATACGCAGCACATGACATACCAAACTCAACGCATGGTGGCATTGTAAAAACTATTCATCGTATAAGGCAATTTTTCTTTTGGTCCAAATTAGTCACCGATGTCAAAGACTATATAAACAATTGCTCTTTGTGTAAAACATCTAAAGCTCAAACCTCATCACTCCGACCACCTATGGGTCAAATAGTTGACACCGAAAGGCCTTTCCAACGAATTTACATCGATCTAATTGGACCATTCCCTCGTTCCAAAAATGGAAATATAGGTATTCTGATCATCCTGGATAATTTTACCAAGTTCACATTTTTGAAGCCCTTGAAGAAATTTGTGGCGAAACCTATTGTAGAGTGTCTCAAGAACGAAATTTTTAATTGCTATGGTGTTCCAGAAATCATTGTTTCCGACAACGGTAGCCAGTTCAGATCGGCTGAGTTTAAGAAAATTATGGAGAAATTTGGTATTGACCATAAATTTACCGCAGTACACAGTCCTCAGTCGAATGCGAGTGAGAGGGTGAACCGCTCGATAAACGAAGCTCTCCGTTCGTACATTCGCAACGATCAGCGTCAATGGGATGAGTACTTGGCCAGCATCAACTGTGGATTACGCAGCAGCGGTCACCAGACAACCGGAAGGACACCGTATGAACTTTTATTCGGACAAACTATGATTACTCATGGTCATGATTATAAAATATTACGAAATTTAAAACTTTTATCAGAGACAGACACTGAAATGGAACGTCAGGATAATTTTACACTTCTACGGGACTCAATAAGGACGAAGATAAAGGAAGCATATGAACGCAATGCTAAAACTTATAATTTGAGATCGATGTTCCGTGAATTTATTATTGGTCAAGTTGTTGTAAGGCGTAATTTCACTCAGAGCTCTTTGGCGGATAATTTCAACGCAAAACTTGCACCTACTGGTGTAAAGGCAATAGTAAAGAAGCGAATTGGTAGGGTTAATTATGAACTCGAGGATATCAATGGTAGCTACACTGCAGTATATCATGTTAAGGATATATGGGTATGAGTTTTCTTAGTAATTATAATATTTGCTTGTCCCATTTTTCAGATGAAATTCTGTGGCTAGCCTAGTATTTCATGTTTTGTGATGGTGACAAATTTTCTCAAAATTATTATGGACAAAATTAATAGTTTTTACTAATATTTAAGTTTGGGTGTAGGAAAGTTCTTTTTGAAATTTATTTGTTAATTTTAAATATTAGTTGGCATTGATTTTAATAGTTTTGAATTATCAAAATTTGTAAAAATTTTCTTCATACGTAAAAATCATTTGAATTGAAAGGACGTAAAAGTTTTGTATGTAGTTTGGTACATAATTTTAAAGAAGAAATCCTTCTTCATTTCCTGGGAAGATCAATTTATATTTCAAGATTTGATTAGAATTTAATTATCGGTAAGAAAAAAATCAAGATAAGTTACGAAAATTAGAAAATTTTATTTGAAACGTAATTTTATCTTAGGATTGATTTTGGTGCAGGAATTATCCTTGTGGAAAGTTTGAACATATTCTTGATTCTGATTGCACTTGAATGATTAATTTCCCGTTTGTTTCCTGTGAATATATTTGAAACTTTCAACTTTTGAGTTTTGATAAAGTGTCCATATAGTTGGCATTTGGAAAATTATCTGTCGGCGATATCTTTGCCAATCTTAAAAGGCATTTGGGTCATCTCAACTAATATCCCAATTTTAGCAACTTATCCAACCAATTTACTACCTAATAACTACCATTGTACTTATTTAAATACCATAACAAACACATCATTTTCATTCTTGTGCGAATTATCATTCGGTTTTATATATTTAACATCCGGAGTGACCAGCTGTGTAGAAAATCGTTTGCTTACCGTAACAATTATTTTGTTGAGAATTTAATTAATTCTGTTATTTAAACATTAATCTATAGATCTAAATCTTGAATTGCAATTTTATTTTAAATCTAATTTCTTTATAACGTTAATTTCGAGATTTGAGAATTCGTGTATATTTTCATTAACATCATTGTAATTAAATTTTTTTTTGTTAAATTTTCTCCCTCATATAACACTATTACACGGACACCCTACATATATATGTACACCTAATAACAAATAATAATCCAACACTCAAACTCATGATAAACATTTAAATTCATATTATTATAAAATATCTTGATAAATTTATATGGTTGAGTAAAGATAAGCAACGTTCATCTGTCATCCGGCGCCTGCTGACAACGTTGGAGTATAAAAATGTAAGTCAATACTAATTTATTTTTGCTATCATTCAACTTATTTATATTTTTAAAACACAAGTTAAATTTATCTTTAAAACCTAATATTAACATTTTTATACCCCCCTAATATTTGAATCTGCAATTAGGGGTGCCATATATTAAAATGTTTAATAATTAAAAATATTAATATTATGTTTAAATATATCACGCCATAAAACATTCAACATAAAAACAAAATATACATGTTTCATGATCATTAAAATCTTTCATCATTTTATGAGAAACTTGTTTCGAAATATATAAACATTTAAATTAAAATTTTATTTTAAATCTAAATATTAAGGGTGACTAAATTTTGATTTAGCTTGTTACTTTTTATTATTTAATATATATTAATATTGATTATCTGAAAACCTGTTAATAAAATAATACTTGTTGTTATATTTTCGAATATGAAATTTTGAATCGTTATTATTTTAATTACGAAAGGTGAAGTTGAGGTATTTCATTTTGTTTAAGTTTTAAATTAGGGCTGACAAATAATGTTGTTCTCTGTCAGCTTGGTGGGTGGGTATCAGATAGGTATAGCAAATTCCATCTTAAGCTATACCAGTATCATTAACCATTTTCCTTTCTTCCTGTTTGTATGAATTACTTTGTGGGTTATCGGCTACCTAAAGTAAAATCTTTTGTAACTGGTTAAAAAAAATGTATATTCTTTTGATTATTTGAGAACTTAACACACCCCCCAACGACGAGCATAGCCGAATTAATAGGTAGCATTGTTCTCAAGGTAATACCCCTATTATAAGAATCGTTACAGAGATTTTTGGCGCCCAACATGGGGCCTCAGTGATCGTAACTTTAAAATTTTATTGTGCAATTACATCTAGATGCTGAGGGCCTCTGAATCTTTTGTGTGTGGTAATTGCATATAGATAACTTTCCTTCTTTACTTTTCTGTTACTGTGGATGTAATTGTTTATTGTTTTATATGATGATTAATTCCCGGTTTGACATTTAGTATAGCATTAGTTATCAGGGCTTGGGTTCGAACTCGAGAAGTTGTTCTGGTACATATCGGTTCAATCCTCGTTTGACTCTCTCCCTCCTCTCTTTTTCTTTCCTTTATTTCTTCGGATTTTCTATTCAAAATTGTATTTATTTAGTTTGGTTTTTCCTTATGTGTGGATTAAAGTAATTGATTCTGATTCGGTTACGTTGCTGCAATGTATAATCAATCCCTATTTCCTTCTATTTTATTCATTTTTGTTTTGGACCTTATTCTTATTGGCTTATGTCAAAAGTTTCCGACAATAATGAGTAATTCGTTTTCTTTTCTATCTTCTTGACTTTTATGGGTTAATGGTTGATGAACCTTAGTAAAGTTTTATTTGTTTATTTTACATTTTTATTTAATATTTAATATTTTCTATTTTATTTTTTCATTTTAGTTTCTTTTGTATCAGTTCTTTTTGTTTTTTATTTATCTTTTGTTCCCATATCGAGAAAACTTCACCAAGTAGTAATAATACGTTATATTGTTTTTCCATATTTTGTGATTTTCCGAAATTTGATTAGATTTTATTTTAAATATTAGCCGTTTTTAATAATTAGGAATATATTCTTGATTATCTTGAATTATTTTGACTTTCTGTACCCGGATTTGAGTGGATTCAGAGAGGAAATTGCCCATATGGTTGCGGAAGGATTTCGTAATTTTAATTTGGAAAATCAAGGACAGTTCAGACAACAGGATCGAGTAGATCGGTTAGATGCTAATCATGATAGAATGCGTGACGATGAAAGTATAGCTTCCCGTAATGATCGACCAAATCGCGATTTTCGAACTAGGGACAGGGATTTTGACAGAAACTCCGAGAGAATTTTGAATTTGATTCGGAATTGGAGAAGTCGCTTTACTGGTGATACGTCTGAAGTTACAGTGGACGAATTTATATATAGAGTTAAAACTCTCACCAATGCCAATTTGAAAGGTTACATTGCATTATTGTGTGAGCATTCCCATATTCTGTTCGAGGGCAAAGCTTTAAAATGGTTTTGGCGTTTTCATCGTAGTTGTGATATTATGGTTTGGGATGAATTATGTGATGCTTTAAAAAGACAATTTAAAGACTATAATACTGATTTTGATATTAAGGATGACATTCTTCGTAGGAAGCAAAAACACAACGAGTCATTTGATGACTATTATGACGCGATTATGATTCTTTGCGACAGATTACGAACTCCGTTATCCGAAAACGAGCTTTGTGAAATCATTCAGCGAAATCTAAGACCAGAATTGAGGCATGAGCTCCTATACCTGGAAATCAATCGAGTGGCTCAATTAAGACGCGCTGTAAGAAGGCACGCAAAATTCGTTAAGGACATGTCTTCGACTAGCTCAAACAAACGTCCTTATCAAAAGACTCAGGTGTCAGAAGTCGTTGCTAATGATCCTAAAACGGACATAGAAGATTCGTTTGAAAACGAAACTGAAGTTTGTTTAATTGTGAAGTCAGGCAAGTGTTGGAATTGTGACAACATCGGTCACACATTCATCGATTGTTTAGAGCCGCGTATAGTGTTCTGTTACGGTTGCGGGGCTAAAAATGTTTACAAACCTAATTGTCCAAAATGTCAGAAAAACTTCTCAAGGGATGTCCGTGCGTCGAAGAGCCGACATCCGAAACAAAACTAAATGGAACAAATTCTGTAAATTTTAATGCTAATTTCGACAAATTAATTTTACCAGCTGAGACAAACCTACCTGATTGAACAAAACTACCGGATATGACACTTAATTTACTTAAAATACACCCTTTACAAAGACCATTCCACATTCGTCTCGAGGAATACAATCAAGCTAGAAACAGAATTTTCAATACTGATGAGGTTGTACATAAACCCAGTAGATCGGCGAAACGTATTCGGGAGTTTTATAAACGACGTAAACAATTTAGAAAGTATGTTATTTCATCTTTGGTGACTAAAACGAATGATAATAGGCCTTATATACTCCTCGATCTACAAAGTAAGAAGCGTTTTGCATTACTGGACAGTGGTGCAAATGTCAACGTCATTGGAGGAGAATTGTGTACGGAAATTTTGGATACTGGAAACTTTAAACATGGAATGTCAAATGTGAAAACAGCTGAAGGACAAATGCAACGATTATTGGGAACTTTGGCTTTAGAAATCGAATTTAATGGTCAGAAGAAACTAACAGAATTTTTATTGATACCATCTATAACTCAGGACATCATTCGCGGTATGGATTTCTGGGACACGTTTAAGATTCAAATTGTCACAATGAATCATATCAACGAAATCAGTTCTCAAGGAACTTCGGATAAAATACCTTTGACTCCCTCTCAAATGCAACAGCTGCAGAAAATAATCGATTATTTTCCAAATTCGGAACGCGATGGACTTGGCTGTACAACTCTACTAGAACATAATATCGATACTGGTGAAGCATCTCCTATAAAGCAAAGATATTATCCAATATCTCCAGCAAGGGAAAAACTGCTGTGTGGAGAAATCGATCGAATGCTAAGCTTAGGAGTAATTGAAGAATGCCCAACATCCCCGTGGTCATCTCCTGGTGTTCTAATTGTTAAACCTGGTAAAGTACGTTTTTGCCTAGACAGTAGGAAATTAAATTCTGTGACTACAAAAGACGCATATCCGATTCCGAACATAGACGGATTAATTTCAAGACTACCCCCTATTTACTATATTTCCAAAGTGGATCTCAAAGATGCATTTTGGCAAATCAAATTAGATGAAGTATCAAAATCTAAGACATCGTTCACCATTCCAAATCGTCCCTTATACCAATTTACACGAATGCCATTTGGATTATGTAACGCTCCCCAAACAATGTGTAGACTAATGGACCAAGTTATCCCATATTATTTAAAATCGAACGTTTTCGTATACCTCGATGATTTACTTATAATTTCTAAAGATTTTGATGACCATTTAAAGCATTTAAAGGAAGTAACGACACAATTACGAAGAGCGAACTTAACAATGGACGTGAAGAAAAGCAGCTTTTGCCTTCGACAGGTACAATATCTGGGATATATTGTTGGAGAAGGGTCATTAAAAGTGGACCCAGGAAAGGTGAAAGCTATTTCGGAATTCCCGGTACCCAAAACTATACGACAACTCCGCCAGTTTCTCGGTATCGTCGGTTTATTGATGAATATGCAGCTGTTACCTTTCCAATGACAGAATTGTTATTAAAACGTAAATATTTTGTGTGGACAGATGATGCCCAGAAATCCTTTGAAGCAGTTAAAGCCAAGTTAACTTCTGCACCAGTGTTGGTACATGCAGACTTCAACAAGCCGTTCATTCTTCAATGTGACGCAAGCATGTGTGGTATTGGAGCAGTTTTGGCTCAACTGGACGACGAAAGAAACGAACGACCAATAGCGCACATGTCACAAAAACTAAACAAAGCCCAAAGAAACTACTCAATCACAGAATTGGAGTGTTTAGCTGTGATATTAGCCATAAAAAAGTTCAGAGCGTATGTTGAGGGTCACCAGTTTAAGGTCATAACTGACCACGCTAGTCTCAAGTGGCTAATGAGACCTCTCGGGACGTTTAGCCAGATGGGCCCTAAAATTACAGGGATTTGTATTCACGATAGAACATCGTAAAGGTAAAGACAATGTGGTGCCAGATGCTTTATCGCGTGCATTTGAAAATGACACATATGTAGCTGAAGTTGAGATACAAACGATGCCGTCTATTGATCTCAATTCAAAAGCCTTCGAAAGTCCAGAATATAGTCGTCTTAGAAATGAATTTCATAACACAGCTTTACCAGAGTATAAGGTTATAGACAGATTTATATACAAAAGAACCAATTTTAGTTCTGGTAATCTAGATGAGTCTGCCTGTTGGAAATTATCGGTTCCAGAAGATCTTCGGAAGGACGTAATATACGCAGCACATGACATACCAAACTCAACGCATGGTGGCATTGTAAAAACTATTCATCGTATAAAGCAATTTTTCTTTTGGTCCAAATTAGTCACCGATGTCAAAGACTATATAAACAATTGCTCTTTGTGTAAAACATCTAAAGCTCAAACCTCATCACTCCGACCACCTATGGGTCAAATAGTTGACACCGAAAGGCCTTTCCAACGAATTTACATCGATCTAATTGGACCATTCCCTCGTTCCAAAAATGGAAATATAGGTATTCTGATCATCCTGGATAATTTTACCAAGTTCACATTTTTGAAGCCCTTGAAGAAATTTGTGGCGAAACCTATTGTAGAGTGTCTCAAGAACGAAATTTTTAATTGCTATGGTGTTCCAGAAATCATTGTTTCCGACAACGGTAGCCAGTTCAGATCGGCTGAGTTTAAGAAAATTATGGAGAAATTTGGTATTGACCATAAATTTACCGCAGTACACAGTCCTCAGTCGAATGCGAGTGAGAGGGTGAACCGCTCGATAAACGAAGCTCTCCGTTCGTACATTCGCAACGATCAGCGTCAATGGGATGAGTACTTGGCCAGCATCAACTGTGGATTACGCAGCAGCGTTCACCAGACAACCGGAAGGACACCGTATGAACTTTTATTCGGACAAACTATGATTACTCATGGTCATGATTATAAAATATTACGAAATTTAAAACTTTTATCAGAGACAGACACTGAAATGGAACGTCAGGATAATTTTACACTTCTACGGGACTCAATAAGGACGAAGATAAAGGAAGCATATGAACGCAATGCTAAAACTTATAATTTGAGATCGATGTTCCGTGAATTTATTATTGGTCAAGTTGTTGTAAGGCGTAATTTCACTCAGAGCTCTTTGGCGGATAATTTCAACGCAAAACTTGCACCTACTGGTGTAAAGGCAATAGTAAAGAAGCGAATTGGTAGGGTTAATTATGAACTCGAGGATATCAATGGTGGCTACACTGCAGTATATCATGTTAAGGATATATGGGTATGAGTTTTCTTAGTAATTATAATATTTGCTTGTCCCATTTTTCAGATGAAATTCTGTGGCTAGCCTAGTATTTCATGTTTTGTGATGGTGACAAATTTTCTCAAAATTATTATGGACAAAATTAATAGTTTTTACTAATATTTAAGTTTGGGTGTAGGAAAGTTCTTTTTGAAATTTATTTGTTAATTTTAAATATTAGTTGGCATTGATTTTAATAGTTTTGAATTATCAAAATTTGTAAAAATTTTCTTCATACGTAAAAATCATTTGAATTGAAAGGACGTAAAAGTTTTGTATGTAGTTTGGTACATAATTTTAAAGAAGAAATCCTTCTACATTTCCTGGGAAGATCAATTTATATTTCAAGATTTGATTAGAATTTAATTATCGGTAAGAAAAAAATCAAGATAAGTTACGAAAATTAGAAAATTTTATTTGAAACGTAATTTTATCTTAGGATTGATTTTGGTGCAGGAATTATCCTTGTGGAAAGTTTGAACATATTCTTGATTCTGATTGCACTTGAATGATTAATTTCCCGTTTGTTTCCTGTGAATATATTTGAAACTTTCAACTTTTGAGTTTTGATAAAGTGTCCATATAGTTGGCATTTGGAAAATTATCTGTCGGCGATATCTTTGCCAATCTTAAAAGGCATTTGGGTCATCTCAACTAATATCCCAATTTTAGCAACTTATCCAACCAATTTACTACCTAATAACTACCATTGTACTTATTTAAATACCATAACAAACACATCATTTTCATTCTTGTGCGAATTATCATTCGGATTTATATATTTAACATCCGGAGTGACCAGCTGTGTAGAAAATCGTTTGCTTACCGTAACAATTATTTTGTTGAGAATTTAATTAATTCTGTTATTTAAACATTAATCTATAGATCTAAATCTTTAATTGCAATTTTATTTTAAATCTAATTTCTTTATAACGTTAATTTCGAGATTTGAGAATTCGTGTATATTTTCATTAACATCATTGTAATTTAATTTTTTTTTGTTAAATTTTCTCCCTCATATAACACTATTACACGGACACCCTACATATATATGTACACCTAATAACAAATAATAATCCAACACTCAAACTCATGATAAACATTTAAATTCATATTATTATAAAATATCTTGATAAATTTATATGGTTGAGTAAAGATAAGCAACGTTCATCTGTCATCCGGCGCCTGCTGACAACGTTGGAGTATAAAAATGTAAGTCAATACTAATTTATTTTTGCTATCATTCAACTTATTTATATTTTTAAAACACAAGTTAAATTTATCTTTAAAACCTAATATTAACATTTTTATACCCCCCTAATATTTGAATCTGCAATTAGGGGTGCCATATATTAAAATGTTTAATAATTAAAAATATTAATATTATGTTTAAATATATCACGCCATAAAACATTCAACATAAAAACAAAATATACATGTTTCATGATCATTAAAATCTTTCATCATTTTATGAGAAACTTGTTTCGAAATATATAAACATTTAAATTAAAATTTTATTTTAAATCTAAATATTAAGGGTGACTAAATTTTGATTTAGCTTGTTACTTTTTATTATTTAATATATATTAATATTGATTATCTGAAAACCTGTTAATAAAATAATACTTGTTGTTATATTTTCGAATATGAAATTTTGAATCGTTATTATTTTAATTACGAAAGGTGAAGTTGAGGTATTTCATTTTGTTTAAGTTTTAAATTAGGGCTGACAAATAATGTTGTTCTCTGTCAGCTTGGTGGGTGGGTATCAGATAGGTATAGCAAATTCCATCTTAAGCTATACCAGTATCATTAACCATTTTCCTTTCTTCCTGTTTGTATGAATTACTTTGTGGGTTATCGGCTACCTAAAGTAAAATCTTTTGTAACTGGTTAAAAAAAATGTATATTCTTTTGATTATTTGAGAACTTAACACACCCCCCAACGACGAGCATAGCCGAATTAATAGGTAGCATTGTTCTCAAGGTAATACCCCTATTATAAGAATCGTTACAAACACGACCAAACTACATTTTTTTCAGAAAAGAACAGAAAGGCAGAAAAAATGCACCATTTATGCCAGAAAAGAAAACACCATAAATGATGAGAGAACGATGGAAAAAACATGGAAAATTACCTAGTGTGGGTTATAGACTTGCTGAGTACATTACAAATTGTGTCAAAAAATTTCAGAACCACCTTCAAATTCAGAAGTTATTCTGAAAAAACCGTTTACAGTGATGTTTTTCAACTTATCGATCTGTAACTCAGTCAGTTTTTGTTCAATTTTTATTTTTTTAACGTGTTGGGAAAGAAAACTTATCACGCTTCAAAATGACATGCATTTATTGATACATTTGTAAGTTATAAGTATTGTTTTTGTTACGATCTTTTTTGATTTGAGTCGCTTTTCATTGCTTATTTAGATATGAAAGCTTATAAAAATGTATATCAATGTATAAAGAAAAGTTCTTAATAAAACATGGTTTTAATTTTTCAAATCGGATGTTATAAAAATTTATATCAATGTATAAAGAAAAGTTCTTAATAAAACATGGTTTAATTTTTCAAATCGGATGAAAACTGTAAAAGTTATTCAACTTTTCATTAATACCTTTTTGAGTATTTTCTCCCCCAGCGCATATAAATGTAAAAAAAAACAGGGTAAATATTTTCGAACTTTTTTCGAAAAAGTTTAATAACTTTTGCAAATATAAACCGATTTTAATAAGTAATATCTCCTTTTTGTCTATATAATTGTCTTTAAAGCACTGTGCAAAAATTTGGTTTTCATATACTACGTTTATATTGAAAATAGAAAAATTAGCCGTATAAACAGTGAATTATTTTTTTATTTGCAAATAGCTAACTCACGAAAACAATTCCTGATTAACGACACTATTTGCAAATAAGATTTTAAACATTGTCATATTTTTTAACGTGTTTAGTTTTTCTTTCGTTTTTTAAATATTTCATTGCGTTTTTGCATTAATTGGATTGCAAGGCAAACAATAATTTTTAATTCTTTCATTTTTGCATTTAAAAAAATAAAAATTTTCCGTAACCAAGTGGCATATAAACAGAGAGTTAATTAATTGCAAATTATTTTTATTTGCGAATAGGCTACGTATAAACGTAGTAATAGAAAAAAATTAAAATAACTATTGTTGAATTTGAAAAATTACGAAAAAAATAAAAAAAAAAATTTAACTTTTTTAATAACTTAAACAATTTCTTAGATTATGTTTTAAAATTTTGAAATCGGTTTTAAAATGTCTGAGTTAGAGGTATTGAAGTACTACCTACCCTAAAACACTTGTTTCAAAATAACTCAAAATTTTGAGGATGTTCAAAATCTTTGAAAACGGTTTTAGCTGTCCTCACCTTGGCATACAACCTCCATTAGGTCGCTTTTCAAGTTCTGACAAAAAGTGTTATTTTGAAGCAGTGTTATTATCCTATTTTATTTATTTAAATCAACAATAACACATTAATTTTAACTGTGTAAAATCTGGAGAACTATTACTGTGAAAGTCTTCGAACTTTATACAGGAGTAAATAGTTACTTTCGAATATCTGGGGCTTATTTCACTAAACTACAATTCTACAAGTTTACAAGTTACAATCACAAGTCTAATTATTACAAGTGCTGATGAATTGTGTTTCATTAAAATTTTCACAACTTTAATGAAACACAATTGCACTTGTAAACTACAATTTCTACAATTACAAGTTCTTGTATATGGGGGATTTCATGTCAAGTGAACCAACTTTTGAAATCGATGTCTTCCGATCGGGATGAAATTTGCACCAAGGTTAGCTCTATTGGATAGTAACTCAGATATCCCACTCGCATCCCACTAAGGGACTAAAAATATCTTAAAGGAATGGACCTAGGCTTTCTTTTGAGCAAAAAAAAAAAATTAAAAAAGGGCCCATATTGGAAAAAAATTTTGATTTTGCAAAAAAAAATTAAAAAATTGTATGTCTTGCGTTACAAAATATTTATTTTGATAGATATCCTACTCGCATCCCACTAAGGGACTAAAAATATCTTAAAGGAATGGACCTAAGCTTTCTTTTGACTACAAAAAAAATTTTAAAAAAAGGGCCCATTTGGAAAAAAAAATCGTATTTGCAAAAAAAAAAGTCAAAAATTGTAAGTCTTGAGTTAAAAAATATTTATTTTGATAGATATCCCACTCGCATCCCACTAAGCGACCAAAAGGGTCTTCAAGGATAATATCTAAGCTTTTGTTTGACCTAAAAAAAAAGATTAAAAAAGGGTCCATTTTGAAAAAAAAAAGTCAACAAAGTTTTTGATTTTGCAAAAAAAGTCAAAAATTTTATGTTTTGAGTTACAAAATATTTATTTTGATAGATATCCCACTCGCATCCCACTAAGCGACCAAGTAGGTGTTCAAGGAAAATATCTAAACTTTATTTTAAGAAAAAAAAAAAAATAAAAAAAAATAGCGTATTTTAAAAAAAAGTCAAAAAAGTTTTTGATTTCGGAAAAAAAATATTAAAAATTTTTTATTTTTTTTTTTAAATATTTTTTTTCGAAAGATCGAAGAAATAGCTATCTATACTATTTGGAACACATTTTGCTAAGAACAATAGGTAATAAGTTACATGGATAAGAAAAAACCCCTGTTTGACCAAATTGTCAAAATTTTACCCCCTATAACTCAGAGAGTTCTCGACCGATGTTGTTGAAAAATTGTGTCTGAGTTACTATCCAATAGAGCTAACCTTGGTGCAAATTTCATCCCGATCGGAAGACATCGATTTCAAAAGTTGGTTCACTTGACATGAAATCCCCCATATATATATTGTGATATTAATTTTACAATTCTTATTTATTATTACTCAAAATGCTAAAATATACTATAAAAACGCAATATAACATATTTCAATAATATTTCTTATATAAAAAATATCTTTTAACCCGAATTTTTTTTTTCATCAAAAAATAAATTTAAAAAACCAAACATTTTTTTTAAAAATTAAGAAAAAAAATTTTAGTTTTTAAAAAAAAAAATTAAAATAACAATTCGAAAAATATTTTTTTTCCAAAAAAGGAAAAAAAACAACTTTGGGAAAAAAAAATTTTGTTTCCCTAAAAAAATTTAAAATTTGTATTTTGTGCGGGGACTGATAAAAATAAATACTTTTGCAATTTTGGGTACTAATTTAGAATTGTCTATATATGTTTAGATTTCCAAAGTGGCTATTCCCAAAGACAAAAAAAAACAAGTAAGAAAATGGCATAAAAAAATGGTGGCATAACTTCTGTATATATGAAACCTATTTAATAGTAAACAAAATAAATAAATCGTTACTTTAATATAGAAAGCCCCAATCATATATAATATTTAGCAAAAAAACACGAGTTGGGGCCTTTCTATATTAAGGTAACCAAATGCTAATTAATATTAAAAATTGTGGATTTTGTGTTTATTTTAACTAATTTTTATTAAAAAATAGTTAAAAATCAAATTTTATTTCAATTTATCATTCACTTGTAACTTGTAAACATTTTTCTGAGGGTCTCCGTCGACCTAAGCTTTTTTTCTACAATTCTACAAGTTTACAAGTGCAAATTTAGTTTAGTGAAACAAAACCACTTGTAGACGTACAGTCAGCGTCAAAAGAAAATGTACAACTTGTTTTTACTAATAAAACGTTTTATTTACATATTAAAAAACAATTTTTTCTCCAGTTCTAGTATATTTAACAAAACACTTAATTGTTCTCTTACAATATATAAACAAAAAACTAAATTATTTCAACTGCAACAAAAACAGCAACAACAAAACCAAAAATACTCCATTTTTAACGCGTCAGAAAAAAGTGTACACATTTAGAATTGCAATAAGATTTTTCTAGCTACATAAAAAAATATATTGTTATTCTTTATTTTTGCCTAGATTATAATTTTTTGTGGATCTTGCTGCTAGTCTCATGAGATTTTAAGATAGTAGCTTTTCTTGTTTGATCGCGAGAACTTTAAAACCAAAATGGGAAAATAAACTGCAATTGAAACAAGAAAGTAAGTCATAAAATTTAAAAATGAAGGCAAATCGTCACGTGAAATCTCCTCTATAATAGGAAGAAGACATAATACTGTAAAAAAAATTATAGACAAACAAAAAAATTTAGAATTTTAGAAGATCAGCAACGTGCCGGAACACCAAAACGCCTTAACAACCTTGAAATACGATCGATTGTGAGAGCAGTGAGGAAAGTATTCACAGTAAGTGCAGTAAAATTATGCGAAGAATTAACAGATTCGTCTGGAGTGAGAGTTAGTAACAGTACGGTTCGCCGAGCGCTACACCCAAATGCTCTATATGGTGGAGTTCCGAGAGAATAACCCCACATTTCCAAACGAAATAAAGAGCGACTTCGAGAATTCGCAAACAGGTATAAAAACCAAGAAAATTGTTTTGAAATAATGTGCTGTTTACGGACGAAAGCAAGTTTGAGATTTTCGGAAGTAAAAAAAGGAGTAAAATTTGGAGAAGCAATAATCAAGAGTTCGACCAAAAAATGTACTATCCACCGTAAAGCATGGTGGTGGTTAGGTGATGGTGTGCAGGTGTATGGCGGCAACTGGCATGGGAAAACTCATATTTATTGATAGTTTGATGAGCAAAACCGATTACCTAAACATTCTTATAGAAAATATGGAACCCATCATTAGAAAATTAAATCTAGACCGAACCTGGATTTTCCAACAGGACAACTATCCGAAGCATACTTCTTAACTTGTTAAAGAATGGTTGTTGTATCATACACCGAAACAACTGGAACAACCCCCACAGTCACCGAACATTAATCCCATTGAACATCTGTTGTAGCATTTGGACAGACAGATCAGAAAATGAAATATTACCAGCAATGACTCTCTACACGAAATCCTGCAGGAAGAGTGGTTCAACATCCCAACATCGGTGACATCAAAATTGGTAGAAACAATGCCAAGGATGCTTGAAACTGTTTTAAAAACCAAAAGATGTCAAATAAAATACTAAACACGTTTTTTCTTCTAATTTTCCTTAACTGTACACTTTCTTTTGACGCGTTAAAAATTGAGTATTTTTGGTTTTGTTGTTACTGTTTTTGTTGCAGTTGAACTAGTTTAGTTTTTTGTTTATATATTGCAAGAGAACAATTAAATGTTTTGTTAAATATACTAGAACTGGAGAACAAATAGTTTTTTAATATGTAAATAAAATGTTTTAAATGTAAAAACAAGTTGTACACTTTCTGTAGACGCTGACTGTATGACTTGTGACTTGTAAAATTCACTTGTAGCTACAAACTTGTAATTGTATTTTGATGAAACGCAATTATTCACAAGTTCACAATTTTACAGGCAAAAACACTTGTAATTGTGAACTTGTAGCTTAGTGAAATAGGCCCCTGGAGAACTACAATTGTGGAAGTCTTAAAATTTTGCTCTAATATCACCCTTTTTGGGTGAAAATGTTATTGTGTTAGTGGGCGTGGCATCTCTCATACAAAGTAAATAGTTAATTTCGAATATCTGGTGTAATATAATTGTAAAGTATTTAAACTTTGTATGAATCAAATTCTTGTCACTATACGGAGATTGGCTGAAAATGGGCGAGACTGAATTTTTTAAAGTAAATAGTTATTTTCAAATATCTGGAGTACTATAATTGTGAAATTCTTCAAACTTTATATGAATCAATTTCATATCACGACATGAAGTTTAACCAAATTGGGATGAATCGGAACAAGGTTTAAGTCACCTACCACACAAAGGAAAATAAATATTTTCAGAACTATAATTGCGAGATTATTCAAACTTTGTCCGATAGCTCACTTATCATTTTACATGGTTTGGCTGTGAAATGGTCGGGATTGGATTAGTGGGAGTGACACCTCCAATACAAAGTATATAGTTAATTTCGAATATCTGGAGTACTATAATTGTAATGTATTTAAACTTTGTATGAATCAAATTCTTATCACTGTACAGAGTTTAGCTAAAATGGTCTAGATCGGAACAGTGGGTGTGAAACTTTCCATTCAAAGTACATAGTAAATTTTGAATATCTGGATAATTAAAATTGCGAGATTCTTCAAACTTTGTCTGAAAATTTATTTTTTATAATTTTACCTAATTTGTTTCACCTCATTAAAAAAATAGTTTATAAAATCTTTAAAATTTTTTTATTTTACACGTAGGAGTAACGAAGCGCAGCGGGTTATTTAATAAAGTTTACCTATTTCAGTCCATAATTTAAAATTTATATTTTTAATCGCTTTTATCAGCTTTTTTATTATTTGAAGTAATAAATTCAACAAACTCAGTCCATTTCAATGGACCAACAACTCACCTTTAACTAAAGGTACAAGCATCCTAGAGCGAGTATCGTGCCATTTATTTTTCATGAAAGTTAAATAATGTTTACTAATGAGTTTATTGAAACTCATAGAAGTTAATGCACTAAGTACCTATGTATATTGTTAAATAGTGATATTCAGTTTTTAGAAAATACTATATTTCAGAAAATAAAGCATCCTTGTCTATCGGTATTCACAATTTTTGATTTTTTTATATTTTTTGTGGTAAATAATGAAAAAGTTATGTTTTTTTTAAACGGGACTAATGGCGTCCCGTTCAGAGTATCGCCGGTAAACGGGACATTCGACTCTAAAACTGGTCTGTCCCGACGAAAACGGGACGGTTGGCAAGTCTAGTATTTACATTAAATCAATATGTATTAAAAATAATTACAATCTCTAAAACATAATCTCAGATATTTCAAAAGAAAATATTAGCAACCTTATTAATCTCTTAAAAGAATTAAATATCTTTAATAAAATTTAATCAATCTTTAACTTTGATTAAAAAATGCTTACAAATAAAATAAAGAAAAAATACCAACATAATATGAAATATACCATAAACAAAACTTCATATAATTTTAAACTAAAAATGTAATTTTAATATATTATTTGATCTTTATAATTATAAAACATATCTTCAAACTCAGTTTTTTTTGATTGTGTTAGTGAAAAAAATCTCACACGTATATGTTGATGTGAGTTTGACGAAAATCAAAACAATTTAGATTTTCACTGCCGCCGCTAATATGATTTGAAGCGAATTTGATGTGTTGCTGCGAAAAACGTCAAATGGCATTTTTAGTCAGTTTTCGCAGCGACAACATCATAGGGTGAATTAATAAAAAAAATTCTTAACTTTAAAAAACAGCTTTGAAATGAAATTTGATGGTTTGAGTTTGATACGTTGCTGTGTTAAGCAATACTAAATATTACCAATACATACATATTATTTGTCAAATCAGTTTGATACGTGGCCATCGTGCTTTAAAATATGAGATTGATGGCCTTAGATGCTAGTGCTCAAAAATCTAACTTTATAATAATTGTATTATTATGTAGTGTAAAGGATGCTTAGCTTTCTTTATTTGCATGCTTTCTAATTAGAAAAAGAATTACAATAATCTTAAAAAGGATTAGATTAAGCTTAAAAGTTTGTAGAGTTGCCATATTACATATCACTACAATCTCGGTCAACCTGACTAGGCAATCGACCTCGATTGCGGCAAATCTTGTAAAAACTCATCTTCTAGAAACTCATAGTCTTCGTATTCACTCGTGTTGCCTTCAGTTTCAGATAATTTGTCTTCTACTGAGTCCTTTACTTCCAACCATGTTTTAAATCGAGTCGAATCTACTACACCTCTATAGGGCGATTGTGTCATCTGCCAATTTTCTACATCAGATATTTCGTAACGATCATTTCCTAATTGCTTCTGAACGATGTATGGGCCGCGGTACTTCGGTATTAATTTCTTATTGACTCCTGGGGTTGTATTAACATTTTTTTAAAACAACTAAATCTCCAGGTTTGAAAAATTTTGGTGATTTGTGATGAACATGGAAATACTTTAAATTATTCTCCTGAGACTTTTTTATGGATTCTGATGCATCCTCCCTCATTGCCTTTAAATCCATATTACCATCATCGTATCTGTCCTGTAAGTATTCTGTCAGTTCGTCAACTATCTCTCCTCGTTGTTCGATTCCAAATAGCAACATAGCTGGCGATTGTTTCGTAGCACTGTGCAGCGAATTATTGATGGCAAACTCCACTTGCGACAGTTTATCTGACCAATCACAATGCTCCGTTGGCTCAGATAATTTCGATAGCATAGCCCTCAAATCTCTATTTATCCTTTCCACTTGCCCGTTGGACTGTGGAGAAGCTACTGATGTTTTCACATGAATAATATTTCTATCGGTTACAAATCTATTGAATTCATCAGAAGTAAAACACGTACCGCGGTCACTAATGATTCGCCTAGGGCGACTATAGTCCCTAAAATACTTTCGTAAGGCACAACATGCCTCCTCCAGAGTCAAAAAAGCGTTTCTACATTCGTCAGTCCAATTAAAATTTCCATCTTTTTTTAACATATTCAGAGGCCTTGATATTCGAGAAAAGTCTTGTACAAATCTTCGGAAATAGGAAAACAATCCTAAACAACGCTCTACCCCTTCACAGTCTGTAGGCATAGGATACTCTTTTATAGACCTGATGTGATCTTCATTAGGCCTAATGCCCATCTCGTTCACATGATAACCTAGATAATATATTTCCCGATATGCGAATTTACACTTATTCATATTAAGTCTCAATTCTACTTCACTCAAAACATCTAATACGTCCGACAATAACTCTACATGTTCTTTCATAGTCTCGGTGGCGATGATTATATCATCTAAGTAAATTACAATCTTACCTGACTCTATAAAATCTCTTAAATCTTTATTAATAAACCGCTGAAATACAGCACCAGCATTTTTCAACCCGAAAGGCATATAACAATACTCGTATTGCACCAAAGGGGTGACAAAAGCTGTATATTTTATCGAATCCTCATGCATAGGTACCTGATGAAAACTATTTTCTAAATCAAGGGTCGAAAAAATGTTTTTATTACCTAAGTAGTCGAGGCAGTCCTCGATTATGGGCAAGGGATAATTATCCTTCAGTGTAATTTTATTCAGGGCTACACACATTTTCAATTGCTCGTTTTTCCGTCTTACTAAAACAATCGGCGAGGCATATGCCGAATCACTAGGGCGTATAATATCCTTTTGTAAGAGTTCATTCAATTTCAATTTAACCTCAGACTTTTCCCGGTATGAAAGCCGTCTTGGGCCACTATAAATCGGTACATCATTAGTTACCCTAATTTCCATACAATAATCTACACTCTTTGTAGGAGATCCCAATCTATCAAAATACTGCCTCTCTAATATTGACCTTAATGTACACGCACTCGACATATCTAGTCCCTCATCAATGTCCACATTCGTATTATCCTCAATGTTGAAAATTATTTCCGTATTTTCCTCACAATCTTCATCTTCGCCAATAATTTCTAAATCTTTAACGCTTTCAACTATACCACACTTATTTTCAGAAGCAATTTTATCACGATTCCCTAGATGATTTACTCCAGGTAAAATAATTGTCCTAAGTTTAGTAGATTCAATAAAATCATTCTTATTGCACGTTGCAAACGGAAGTTCATCGAATAAATTCTCTACTGCATGTGGAAGTTCAGGACCCCTACAAATTTTAAACAACACTAGCGCACGATGTATTTTTTCGTCAACATTTTTATTTTTTAAATTCATTTTCATCAATTCATTTTTATTATAAGAAATTTGTTTACTGTATAAGTGAATATTCAGTTTATTAAGTATATCATGCCCGATTAAAAGTGGCACTATGGCTTCGGAATCCGGCAAAACAAACAAATCACACGATACTGTTTTATTTTTAAAAAATATGTCACATTCAACACGACCGACCATCCTTATGATTTTGTTTCCAACTCCGCGAAATGAAGGTAAATTTTTAATAGGGATTGCAAATGGTACTAGTGATTCACTTATACAACTAATTGGGCTACCCGTATCAAACAAAGAAAAAAAATTAATAACATCGGTGCGCTTATTTTGTTGTCTGAAGGCAACACTTACCAATTGGAATGCATCAATACCCTTAATATTTATGGCTCCAACTACTACAGTCTTCTTCTTCGGACAGTCTTTGTGGAAATATCCCACCTCTGCACACACGAAACGTGAATTCGGGGGACGTCTGGGCTTCTGGCACTGACTTTGGTAGTGCCCAAATTGCGATCAATTGTAGCAGAGGACCTCAGCTTCAGTCGACTTATCACCAGTTGTTTCAGAAGGCATCGGTTTAATTGCAGTAACAGTCTTTGATTGGACGCGGCGTTGTTGACGGCGGCACTCATACCTATCCAGTCGACGTAGTAAGTCGTCCAAACTAATGGCGCCGTATAGCATATTGACTGCGTTGTCATTCTTAGGGACACCATCAATTATTATGTCAACTAGCTCTAGCTCCTCTATATCCGCTTTAGTAGCGATTGACTGCATAGCTACCACATAGCTGAGGCACGACTCGTCAAGCTTTAAATTTCTTTGTTGTAGTTGCCTGTATATCTCTTGCCGGGAAACTGCGTTTGAACATTCTTATAAGGTGAGCTTTTAAATCTTCAAATTGTAGTAGGCCTAAGTTTGTAACATACTGTTTGGCCGTCCCTTCCAAACGTCGGCACACGGCTACACATTTTTCCTTCTGAGAAAACATACCTGCATAATCTTCAAATGCTAGGAACCAGCGGGTTATGTCTTGATTGTCTTCACCGCTAAACATAGGGACAGCAGCGTCCAATTCCATCCAGTCCATTCTGCGTACAGGAGATTGGTGCGATAAGCCCTCTTCTAGGGCATGTATTTGTTGCTGTAATTGCAACATCTGTAGCCGAAGTTGTAGTTTTTTTATTTCTTCGGAGCCTGTAGCATACGCAGCATCTGGAAGAAAATCATAATTTTTTCTGTGTGCATTCTGGCAGCGGCATCAATTACAGCAGACCTCGGGACAGCAGTAGCATTGTCTTCAGTTTCAGCGGCATCATGCACGTGGACTTCAGTATTGACTTCTGCGGCGTACTGATCTAGAGCACGTGTTTGTTGTAGTGCAGCAGGATTTGGGACAACATCTGTCTTGACAGTATTTTCAGCAGCATCATCATTTACTTGGACGGCATACTGGTTCATGTCTTCCACTGCATGCTCTTCACTTGCAAGTTTTATAGCGTGGTTATTTTGTTCCTTCAATAGAACTTCATATAAGCCTCGTAGTTGGCTCAGCGTAGCAGAAGAAGGGAATTCAATGCCGGCAGC
Source organism: Calliphora vicina (assembly GCF_958450345.1). Classification (NCBI taxonomy): domain Eukaryota; kingdom Metazoa; phylum Arthropoda; class Insecta; order Diptera; family Calliphoridae; genus Calliphora; species Calliphora vicina. The sequence goes on along the minus strand of NC_088782.1, from coordinate 86,035,090 downwards.
ATCTAATGCATCAGTTAGTGTCTGGCGACTAGGTCTAAGATCCATTATTTAGCCGCTTTGATATATCCGTTTTTTATATTTTCTAAGATGCACCCCACACCTGATGTTGTAAAGGATGCTTAGCTTTCTTTATTTGCTTGCTTTCTAATTAGGAAAAGAATTACAATAATCTTAAAAAGGAAATGCAAAAAGGCAAGGTTGCATTCCAACTGACAAAGGCTTAAAAGTTTGTAGAGTTGCCATATTACATATCACTACAGTAGTTATTAAATAAATAATCTTTTTAATTTATATAAAAAATTTCTTAGATGAGATATAAAAAATTTATACTTTTTGAAAATCTAACTGTTGGGAGGGCAATCAGCCGGACCAGCAATTCCTGAGGATCATACGTATCGTTTTGCTTAACCTTAACAATTTGGTATGGGCCTAGGTACTTCGGCTTGAGTTTGAGGCCTCCTCCTAGTTGAGTCCTTTTAATCGCAACGATGTCATTCATATTGTAATGTTTGGGCGGTTTACGTCGGAGATCATATCTTCTCTTGTTCTCGGCTTGAACTTCAAGAATTTGTTGTTTTGCTGCTTGTCTAAGCTCGTTCCTCTGTCCATCATAGTTGGCTGCTAATTCTTGCTCTACTAGTTCCTTCAGTTGGATATCGTCTTTGGTCTTCATTTTAGTGCCAACAAGCATCTCGAATGGGGTAGTTCCAATGCTTCTATGGTACGTTGAATTAATAATTTGCTGCACTCTTCCAACGAATTTGTACCATTTGGAGGGGTCATCAATACTTAACTTCGACAAGACTGCGACGATTACGCTATTTAGCCTTTCGACTTGTCCATTTGCACGAGGAAGACCTGTTGTGATAAGGATGTGATTTATCTTTTCTTCAGCGCAATAAGTATTGAAATCTTCACTCGTAAAAGCTGAACCACGATCTGAGATAATTTGCAATGGGTTGCCAAAAATGTTATTCTGCGATTGTAGTCGGGATATGGCATCTCTGGCTGACGTCGTCTTCGTTGGGTATAACCAACAAAATTTGGTGAATGAGTCAATTACGGCAAAAATGTGATTGTACATCTTATTTGTAGATTCGAGAGGACCAAGGTAGTCAATATGGTATGTGTGTAATGGCATTGCTTCTTTGTATAGTGGATGCAATTCTCCTTCTTGTTTTCCTCTTTTTCTGTTTGTTATGATGCATGGGATACAATTAGAGATGAGCTTATGTATCTTATCTTCTAATTTCGGTATGAAATAGTCCGTACATATAAGTTCCTTGGTTTTCTTGATTGAGAAATGTCCTTTTTCGTGTGCTGTCTTTATAATTTCAGTGTACATACCTTTCGGAATCACCAATAATTCATAATCATCTGCAATTTTATATAAAACATCTCCCTTCAAGAAATAATCATTATACGATGATTTGTCCTTAAGAATTTCTCTGATGATCTTGAGATCTTCGTCCTGATTCTGCAATCGTTTAAAATTTGGACCATAATTGGATGTCGACTTAGGGCGTCTACATGTCGCATTTGTGTTCCAGGTCGATGTTCAACGATATAATCGTATTCTTGCAAAAACAGTATCCATCTAGCAACTCTCGTGCACAAATCCTTCTTGTCTAACGTCTTCGTAAAAGCATTGCAGTCGGTCACCAATTTGAATTTCAAACCAATCAGATACACTCGAAATATCTTCAATGCTTCTATGACTGCTAACACCTCCAACTCGTAACTTGTATACTTCCGTTCCGGTTCAGTGGTCTTCTTGCTCATGTAGTATACCGGATGCAAAAGGTTGTCACTTGGCGATTTCTGAAGCAGTACTGCGCCATAACCATCAATGGATGCGTCAGTGTGGACCTCAGTCTCATAATTTTGATTGAATAAACTCAATACTGGACCATTACTTAAGACATTCTTTAGAGTAGTAAACGATTTCATTTGTTCATGTCCAAATACAAACTTTGTATTCTGCTTCTTAAGGTCGGTAAGTGGTTTGGCAATAATCGAGAAATTAGGTATAAATTTCCTAAAATATCCTGCGAGGCCAAGGAATCTCTCCAACTGTTTGACATTTAACCATCTTCTCAACTGATGGTGATACACGCTGATTCTCAATAATATAACCGAGAAATTGAATTCTCTTCTTCAAGAAATTGCATTTCTTAATATTTATATCCAGGCCATAGTCCTTACTGAGATCTAATACACGTCTTAAATTGACAAGAGCTTCTTCTTCGTCTTTTGCAGGAATGATGATGTCATCGATGTATGGTAAAGCTATTCCTCACGGGTCAAATCACGAAATATGGCATTGACATGTCGCTGAAACACTCCAGAAGAATTCGATAGACCAAATGGAACTTTCCGGAACTGGTATTGACCATTATGCGTGACGAAAGATGTGTATTTTCGGCTTTCTTCGTTTACTGGAACATGAAAGAATCCGTTTCGTAGGTCAATTGTACTAAAAATGCATGATCTTCGATAAGAGGTAGAGGATAACGGTCCTTTACGATTACCTTATTTATTCTTCTGAAATCAATACACAATCTTGGAGTTGAATCCTTCTTCTTGGCTAAAACAACTGGACTGCAAAACTCTGATTCTGAAGGTTCTATAATTTCTTCTTCTAACCATTTCTCGATCTGATTGTCAACAATACATCTTTCCTTTATTGGTAGTCGCCTGGGATTACAATATATAGGTTTCTCGTCCTTCAGAATTATACGCATTTCGACGTTAGTTGTTTTGCATTTATTTGGCTCATAATTGCGTATCATTTCAATTACCTCGCACTTAGCGTTATCACTACACGTTTCCTCAATATTAATTGTACTTACATTATTATCAGCACAGACATCCATCACCATGGTACTATGTACTTCTTCAGAAATTTCTTCCTTAAGTTTTCTTATTTTCAAGCCATCAGGTGTAATTTTTATTTCAGCAAATAAACAAAATTCAGGCGAATGGGACTACATGAAAAGTTAAATCATATTCCTCACCATCGACTTCAACTCTAGTCTTAAAATTCCCAATCGGTTTAATTTTCCCATCGCTCGAAGTATTACCGAATCCAATCAGATAAAAATCTGATTTGAAAAGCTCTGGTTTATTCAACGAATTGTATACCTTTTCAGTCACGACATTAAATTTGCTGCCAGTATCAAATATGGCCCTTATCACCGCAGTTATAACAAATTATAGCCTTTTCCTTTTAACTCCAGTCTTATTGTCCCTTGTTGATCTAGTATCGACTTTTTGTTTAGATTGCTTTCCTGCATTGCCTCATAACATTTAAGTTTCTCCTTAAAGTCCCTCAAATTACATGCACCGTACAATATGGTCTTATTAATTGTCAAATCTCGTATGCCATCAATAACGTATTGCATCAAAGCTCTTTCCTCTATGTTGCCGCGCGAAGCCATTTCCTTCATCTTCAAAAAATATTCGTGAACACTCTCATCCTTGTTGATTTTCCGTTCTGTTAGCATCTTATGTAATTGGGCACTGTTGGTTGTAGATTTATACTCATTGAATAATGCCTGCTTCAATTTAATCCATGTAGTTATACTTCTTTCACTAGCAATAAATAATTTAGCCAAGCCCTTAAGAGACTTCTTAGCAAAAATAAATTTCTGAAATTCATCCCAATACATAACAGCCTATGTCTCCTCAAAATCATTAATCCAAACATCAACAGGTATAGAGCCACTTCCATCAAATGGTTTAATCGAATCCTTAATATTGAAAATCTTGGCATATTAAAAGATGATACGTTACACTGTTCTACGGTATAATTTTTGTTTTGATTGTTCTGTTCACCATTGTTTCCATTTACTTCCCTTTTCTTGCTTTAGGTATTTTGTTGTCCATTTCAATAACATTGCTGCCGCCGTTACCATTTGTCTGTTTACATGCTATTTCTCCTTCACCTTTAACGACTGCATTGCCGCTGTCAGCATCATCGTCTAACTCGTTGCTAATGTTTACTATCGTATGTTCACCGTCGTCATCAGCCTCCGCTTCATCGTCGCTCTCGTCTTCATCGTCATTATTTAACTCGTTAGAACTTAACAAATTTCCTTTACGCATGTTCCTGAATATGTGCAAAAACAAGTCGTCGGCGTCGTAATTCAAAGACAAATCGACACCAAATCAGCAGTACTCAAATTCTGCTCAACGTATTTTGTTTTTTCTTGAAACTTCTCGTCATCTTCATCGTAGTCAAAACCAACGAATTCTCTCAATCTCTGTCTGTTTTTACGATCACCCTCATTTCCAAATACTAGTTTGTGTAAAGCAACAACAATCTCCTAAAGCATACATGTTGCTATTGTTCCGTTTGACCGTTACAGTTTTTTCCTTTTTTTTTATTTTATTCGCTTCTCTTTAGCACAAGAGTTCTTGCACTCATATATATATATATTTTTTACACGTATAGTTGGTATGGTATTCAGGCAGCCGTCCAAAACCTTAAGTATTGTTCAGCTCACTTGGGTCCAATAAACGTTCCCTTTGTGATACCTGAAAGGAGAATAAAAACAGAAAGGAAGAAAAAGGAAAATAGAAGTTAATGAAAAGGAAAATCTATAGTTTGAGTCATAGTGAAGCTAACAATAGTAGAGTGTAAAGAAAAAGAGGAGGAGGAGAGGAGTTAAGAATTCGAAAAACGCAGACCATCATGGGATGGTTGATGGATCCCTAGGAGGTAAAGTTTGCGTGACCGGTCTTATCAACCATCCGCTTTCCCTGATAAAGGCGTCTATACACCTTAGTTCCTTTACAGATAACCCAGAAAGGGTACTGACGAATCTCTCACCTAAGAGCCTAGCACGTAGATCACCCAGTGCCGGGCAGTTACAAAAGAAGTGTACGATGGTTTCTTCCTCTTCCTCGTTCTGACAACTTCTACAGAAGTCATGATGAGGTAAACCAAGTCTTGCGGCATGAGTCCCGAAAGTGCAGTGACCAGTGATCATCGCCACCAAGTTGCTCAGACGTATTCGTTGTAATCGAAGTAGATACGACGTGCGTTTACAGTCCAACGCAGGCCATATCATCCTCGTAGTGGTACAAGTGGGTTCATTACCCCACCTTGCTTGGGCAAGTTCGTAATACGCGTCTTGTATCAATTCCTTGCAGGTTGATAACGGGATTCCACAGAGGAAGTCTATTTCGTCGTCTGACATCAAGGTTCCTCTTCCCGCCAAGTAATCGGCAATACAATTGCCCTCATTGTCCCTGTGTCCACGTACCCATGTGAGTACAACTGTCGAATGTCTCGCCATCTCATTTAAGGATGTCCGGCATTCCTGGACCATATTCGATGTTGTATAAACACCTACCAGGGATTTAATTGCGGATTTTCTGTCAGTATATATACGGATATCTCTACCAGATACACTGTAATATCTGAGCCAGTTTGCCGCTCTTCTAATGGCCGATATTTCAGCCTGAAGGATGCTGCATCCATTTGAGAGCCTAAAGGATATTTTTATTCCGAATTCAGGAATGCATATGCCCCCGCCCACTCTATCCCCTTTTTTGGACCCATCCGTATAGATCGATAGCCTCATTTCATCGACAGGGAGACCATCAACAAGCTCCATACTGGATGGGATTGAGAAACCGAAATTCCTCAGGAAGAAGGGTTTGGGGGTACAGTAATCAATAAGATCAGGAAGATTTTGTAAGTTTCCTATTATGCAAGCATGTCCATAGGACCTGAATTTTCATGCGTTGCAGGCGTTGAGCCTAAAGGCCGTGTTTAATGCCAGTTGCCTGGCCATTAGATCTACTGGAATCCAATTGAGTAGAGTAAAAAGCGATTTTGTCGCCGTAGTTCGCAATGCCCCTGTTATCAGGATTTCCATACGTCTCAATACCCTTTCAAAGAGTATGCGATTGGAGGCCTTATCCATTGCCTTCCACCAGACAGAGACCCTATAAAATAGTATTGGTTTAGTAACCGTATCGACTAGCCAGTTCATGTTCCAGGGTCTAATACCCCATCTCGTGCCTATGGCCTTTTTGCAGATATACATAGCCGTCATGGCCTTAGCTGCTCTTGCCTCCACGTTGAGTTTTCAGGATAATTTCCTGTCAAGTATGATACCCAAGTATTTTGCATTATCCGAGAGCGACAGTTCAGTACCGCTTAGTCGGTGTAGCGTAAAGTTAGGAATCTTATTCCGTAAAGAGAACAGTACAAGTTCAGTTTTACTGGGATTTACACCCAAACCACTATCGATGCACCATCGATTTAAAATTTCGAGTGCCGTCCCCAGTCTTGGTGATATCGTGCCCAGATGAAACCCTGAGACCGCCACCGATACATCATCCGCATAGGCAACAGTCTTGTAGTTCAGGGAATCTAGTTTTCCGAGCAGACAGTTTAAGGCCAAGTTCCACAGAAGTGGAGATAGGACACCCCCCTGGGGAGTGCCTCTTTTGGCAGATCTGGAGATCGTGGTAGTTCCAATTTTAGAACGGATGATCCTATAATTCAGAAGGTACCTAACGAACCTAACTACTGATTGTTCAAGTCCTAGTGAATCCAGGGCTGATATTATGGTTGCAGATTTCACATTGTTAAATGCCCCTTCTATATCCAGAAAGGCGACAAGTGTGTAATTGCGGAATTCGATAGATTTCTCGATATACCCTACTAGTGAGTGAAGTGCCGTCTCAACCGATTTCCCCTTTATATAGGCGTGTTGAGAGGGAGATAATAATCCCTGGCCAACAAAGGATGATAGACTTATTGGCATAAAGTCCTTTGCCTTGGTATGTGAAGCCTTTCCACCCTTAGGTATAAAAGTCACATTGCATTCGGTCCATTGATTAGGTATGTAGGACCATGAGAAACAGGCTTGAAATATTGTAATCAGCCATGGTGTAACTAATTCTGCATTGTTTTGCAGGTCAGCGGGTATGATACCATCAGGACCCGGAGATTTGTATGGATCAAAGCTCCGAATGGCCCAGAGTAGCTTATCCTCGTTAATCTCAATTGAAGATGAGATTCTATCATGATGTGGGGATTCATATGCCGTGCTAACTGGCAGGCTTCCCGGAAAGTGAGTATCCATGAGTACTTCAAGAGTCTCTTGTCCACTGGTGGTCCATTTACCGTCCTGTTTCTGGATATAACCCTGAACGGTTGGTGATTTAGACAGAATCTTGCGCAAACGGCTAGTTTCAGAGGAGCTTTCGACGCCGCTACAAAAGTCCCTCCATGTCTTCCGTTTTGCATTTCTGACCAGAATGAATTTGAATTTATTCAGTGATGACTTATAAGTTGACCAGTCTCCTGATCTTTTAGCATGATTGAAGAGTTTACGACATCACGTCCTGGTGTCCGCTATTTCTGGTGACCACCATGGTGGTCGATGCACAAGTGTGCTTAGTAGCCTCATTAATGGAATTCGTAAGTGTATCTACAGCCCTTACAATGTCCTCAATATCGTTGATTGTGGGTGGTTGGGGTAGGAGTACAGATAGAATACGTCGATGCTCATCCCATCTTGTCCTCCTCCTATTTAAAAAGGGTTCAACCCTATCTGGTTTCCTATTGATGGAGAAAACTAAATAACGATGATCCGAGATGGAACAGTCATTTGAAACCTTCCAGTCTCTGATCATGTAAGAATGGCTTGCACTGACAAGCGTGATATCAAGAACCTCTTGTCTATTTGCAACTACAAAAGTAGGTTCTGAACCTCTATTGGTTATCACTAAATTATAATCCAATATAAAGTCTAATAGAAACTCACCTCGAGCGTTAGTATCCGAGCTTCCCCAGATAGTGTGATGGGCATTGGCATCAGCCCCTATGGCCACAGGAGTCCGGGAGCGATTTGCAGCACTCATCATTTTCCTCACCAAGTTGTTAGGTGGTGGGTCGGCCTGATCATGGGCCATGTAGCATGAGAGAAGCCATATATTATATGACCTCGTCTCCCATACAGCGGTTACTGTATCCTCATCGCTATAATCATTTAGAATGAAGATATTAAGATAGTTTTTAGCCAATATGCAAGATCTAATTTTACCTGTGCCTTTTTTGTACAAAAGCTTGTACCCTTCTGCGTTAAGTCCCTTGATTTCGCCATTGCAAATCCAAGGCTCCTGGACCAACGCGATGTCCTCCCCATTTTCAGTAATGTGGAGGAGTAGTGCAGCAGAAGCTGCCTTAGAGTGATGAAGGTTCACCTGGATCACCTTCACCATGATCGGGGTCGTAGATGACGGTTACGTCCACGTCTTCTGGATCAGAGTCCAGAAGAGCGTCCTCCACTTCACCCATACAACGGAATAGATCCCCAACCATACCGGAGTTTGATTGGGTCTCCATTTCGTCATCTGGGTTAGCGGGGTCATCAACCTCGGTTTTCGCATCCATCTCCTGCGGAGATTTTCAACCATTTCTCCTGGGAGATAGCTCCGTCCTCAACACTCCTGTCGATAATCGCCCTTACAAGTGGGTTCCGAGCAACTTCTTACCACGAGAGCCTCTTGCTTCGGACGTTTAGTCTTCGGCTGTTGATTTTGCTGTTGAAGCAGTTCCTCCTCAGAGCGTTGCCGTTTGGGCCCAGCAGATGCGCCTTGGTTCGCTGCATCTGCGCTTGAAGGAGGATTTGAACTGTCCAGCTCAGCCAGTTGGGCCTTAGCTCAGCTAAGTTTCGACAGTTCGTCGATATTAAGCGCATCGGCCGACTTGGATCCAAGCCGATCGATAATGCGCATGGCGGCACGCCTTTGCACGAAAGCCCTCCTATATGGTTCTTTGCGAATGGGGGCGTTCGATTCTGCAGTAGTGCCGGGTGGGGCTACGGTGGTTGGACCCGACTTCTGGTTCGACGATCCAACCTGTAGCATCTTCGCAGAGACATCTGTCTTATCGACAGTGTCAAACAAAAGGTTTGTTGCTGGTATATTACCAGCGAGGGCTAATGCAGCTTTGGAGGTGCTCGGCTTGAAATCCAACTGTCACCAGAAGGTTGGACAGATGACTGTTTGCAATCAGCCAGCATAGGTTTCCCCTGCTGACCTTTCGCTGTTGTTTGTTTTTGTTGTTTGTTGTTGTTATTAATTTTGTGCATTTTGATCCCACGAGTATGCGCGTAAGGGGATGGACACTCCATGCAGGGACGGCGTACATGGATTAGGCGAAAACTGTATTACAACCGACCCGTGCCCTGGCGTCGGAGGGGAGCTGTTAGCGACTAGTTTTCTTTAACCACTTACTAGCCATTCAGGTCTTCGGCACTGCTACCATCACTTTGACCTTACAACTGGGGGGGAAGAAAGAGTAGAGAGAGGAAAGAACAGTTTTGGGCCGCGGGTTGTAACACTAAGAAGAGAGAAAGAATGTGTTAGCACTAGGCAACCATTTGTCAAAAATGTGTCACCAGTAATAACATTATCCTAACACCAATTACATCCTACTGTGACCATTTGTTATAAAATGCATCACAGTATTATGAAAGTCGGCTAGCGCAGTTCCGTTTACTAACCTAGCTATGTCAAGAAGTTTAGACCATTTGTTAAAAATGTATCTTAAGATATTGACATCGCTTGAGCAGTTGTCAAGGCTAATCCGCCACCTGGGACGCATCCGATGGTAGACTGAGAACTCCTACACGTATAGTTATGTACGCGTCGCGATGTTTGTTCTCTTAAGTAACGTTTCTCTACGTTTTTTATTTCCTTGGAAATAAACACTCACGACAAACAATTGTGGTTGAGTCCCCAAATGTGTAGTATTTGATTTTAGTTTATTAAAACAAAGAATATAAAATAAAATTATTACTGAAATTAAATTATCGATATTAAATTTAATGAATTAAATGTTTTCTTTTTAAAGAAAAGAGTTTTAGAATAAAAAAATAGATTACGGGCTCCGTCGTACGTCTTAAGCTCACGGCGTCTTCTTTTGAACTAACTAACTAACTACTCGTCATTGTCTTCTCGCAACTTCATTCCCACAATAATATGTATATTTTTTCTTTTCCTGCGACTGCATTACCAAACATCGGAGAAAACTACAAGATAAAGCTAATTACTGCGAGTTATGTATTTGAAAGCCATTAATTATGCTACGGGAAAAGAAAAGATATACATATTATATATCAGCGTGTAGGAAATTATGTCCTCCTTTCAAAACTTTACAAAATTTTTAAGAATTAAAAAAATTATAGAAGATTTTTTTCAAAAATATGTGAATAAAATATTATAGCTGATTTTTTTTGGAAAATTTTAATTTTTAAAATGCAATAAAAGTTTTGATTATGAATCGTTTTTAATGAAATTTTACACTTATATAGAAACGATCTAAATCCAAAAGTGAAAAAGATATTTGTGAATTGTTAATGACAATCCCACAATTCCCAAAAAAACTTTCCAAAAATCCCAAAATTGGGATTTTTTGTTTTATTGAAGGTACCAAGCTCTGGGCTATGAAATCCCTTTGCACAGTATTGAAGAACATATTGGGACATACAAAACAGGTCTTAATTTTTTGAAATCGGCTAGGCGATTTGAGAAAATGTTGTCTAAAGTTGAAATTTATATAAAAAATAGGTCTACTTCGGAAGGCTCTGGACCACGTAATAATACGAATTTTGATATTATTTTGCTTTTATAATATTTCCCGAAATGTTGCACTATTTATCTTTTTCTTATTTTCTGTATAATTTAAAATTAATGTAAGTACTTTTTTCGAAAAAAGTGGCGAAATAAGGTTTTTTTAAAGTTTTAATTCACATAACTTTTGACTCAGTAGATGTTTTTAAACAAGTCTTTCATACTATTACCTTCGCCTGGGTAACGATCTTGAAGCGATGCGAGGGCTTATATACACTCTGTGGTCTAGAGCTCCTTTGCGATTGAGCATGTTCTCCTGGCACTTTCGCAAAGGAGGTCGCGACTTCAAAGGAGCGTATTAACTAAAGGTTACTCATCTTGTCAAGATATTGGGGCTGTTGCTGTTGAGCAGCAAGTGATAGCTGCTGTCGATCTGGCTGACACCCAAAAGGGTATAAGGTCGACAGCTCCAACCACTAGCAGTGCGGTAAGAACTAAGGAGGGGGGCTCTTCTACCATCCTACAAATCGGTGCTTCGGCTAGAGCTGTGGATAGTAACAAGAAGCCTCCCATAAAGGTGTCAGGGGCGAAGGGAGTAAAGAATCCTCCGGCCGATTCTCTTAAGGGTGCCCGTATGGGTAACATTAAGGGAAACGGATCCATTGGTCCCCAAACCTCGTCATCAAAGGCACCAGGATGCAGCAAGGCTTCGGGGAATGCTGGTGTAACCCCATCTAGCACTCTTAAGGGTACCCAAAAGGAGACCATTAAGAGGGCTAGATCTGGTGACGACCAGCCTACCTCGTCAACAAAGAAGCTTAAGAAGTCCCTGAGTCAGGACGTATATCTTCAGGCAGCGATAATTGATCGGAATGATCCGGATGGGAAGATCAGTACCGATCAATGGCAGGGTTGTCAATTTTGGTTTTGGCACTGTCAGGTTTCGGTACTCGAAACATGACACTACCAAAGAGGCTGCTAGTGGTGCAGATAAACCTGCATCATTGTGAAGCGGCCTCAACAGAATTGGCAAACTTTCTCACCAAATCCCAGACCGACGTGGCCCTGATCCAAGAACCTTGGATTAATCAAAATAAGGTTTGCGGGTTAGGGATAGCAGGATACACGTTATTTATCCCGTCCACTGAGGACAAGGTAAGAACGTGTATTAAAGGCCTGCACAAGACAACATTTTGTAGAAAAATGTCTTACTTCTAAATTTGATGCTTTGTTTTGTTGTGTCGACGCGCACATCATGTTGTTCAATGTCATCGCGCCGCAAAAACCATGTTGTACCATGTCATCGCGCCGCGAAAACCGTGTTGTGCCATGTCATGTCTATAACTATTGATGATGCTGTTGTTATGTGTGGTAGCTTGAGTTGAATTGATGTTAACAAGTGTCGCATTGTTAGGCAGAATAAAATTGCATAGCAGAATGAAATTGTACACAACTGCTGAACTGTGAAAATCTGAGAACTATTATTATTTAGCATTATATATTTTTTTTAAATATTTAGAACAAATAATATAAGGATTTTTAAAAAATATAAATAATAAAGTGTAACACAGGAAAAAGAAATTCATAATTGGAATGAATTTTTTAATAAATATATTAATAGAACATGAATTTTTTCCAAACTTTTTTCATTCAGAATAAGAGCATGTTCATAAATATTATGAAATTGTACATGATGGAATTTGTTGCTTTTTTTATACAAATTTGTTGCTATTTTATAATAAATTGCATTATCTAGTTCAAATATTTTTCTATAATATCCCAATATTGGCCAATATTTCTAAATGTATCGAAAAGTCTGAAACGTAAATAATATAATTAAATTTCAAAAATGCAGTAAATTTAGCCCATATTTTCTCATTGTATAGCTAAAAATCATAAAAAAATTAAATATTTTCCAAGAAAAATTTCAAACATTTTTGAATAACATAGATTTTATTTGAAAACAAAAAATAGGAAAAAAAATTCTGTGAAGTTACGCAATAAATGCCCTACACTTTTTCTTCAAATCGTTGGGCAGTTGCATTTGTTCCATTGGAACATTTTCGTAGATTTATATTTTTGTAGCAATTATGCCGCGAAAGATTCAGAGACACTTCATTAAATTTAAACACGTTTTTACAACTAGTATAATAAACACGTTTGTCTTTAATATCATTAAATATATTATAAACTTCACCGTTAAGGATTTATACATTAATTTAATTTTCTTTAATTAAACACCGTCTAATAGGCCAATTGGCTTTGTTCATGGAGTTTTATTTCATTTTGCAATGTAATTATTAAATGTCCCGTTAATAATATTCGAGCGGTTGTACCTAAGTCAGGTAGTATTTAAAATATGTATGTGAAAAACATTACATTTTTAATTCCATGAAAATTATTGGCATTTTATGGCTTATATTCCACGTATTCCTTTTTAAATATTGTAAAATTTTCCAAAACAACATTGAAAAACCCATTGGTGTACTTTCGTATTTTTATTTTGACCTACCATATAATATAAATATTTATTTTAGTTGTATTTTTATAGTCAATTTTTTCTTATTGCACACAATAAATACTACAAATGAATTGAAATCATCTCATACAAAAAATGCCTCATACATGATTTAAATGACTTGAAATTATTTTCCATGTCATCCATGCATCTGTTAAATTTTTTAATGTTGTGTGTGTTATGATGTTGTTAAAATGATGCTGCATTTGTTTTTTGTTTTGATATACATTGCCTTTGAGTGTTGCTATGACATGAGAAAAGCATCATGTGGCAATTGTCTTCATGTTAAACAATGCTGCTTGTGCAGGTCTTTAACGTGTATCCTGGCAAGGAGAGAACTCAAACTAATAATTTCTCATTCGTTTAGGTGCGGTGACATCACTGTTGTGAATAGGGAAACCAGGGGTGAGCGGACGCTGACTTTGGCTTCGGTGTACATGCCGTATGATGCAGCAGATCCACCAGGCAATGATGTGTTGGAGCTAACGGCGTACACAAAAAGGAGAGGTGCTATCCTGGTTATGGGATGTGATGCAAATGCTCATCAGCGCCAATGGGGCAGTGCTGATATCAATAAAAGAGGTGAGTGCGTCTGTGCGTCTAAATTGCATAGCAGAATGAAATTGTACACAACTGCTGAACTGTGAAAATCTGAGAACTATTATTATTTAGCATTATATAATTTTTTTAAATATTTAGAACAAATAATATAAGGATTTTTAAAAAATATAAATAATAAAGTGTAACACAGGAAAAAGAAATTCATAATTGGAATGAATTTTTTAATAAATATATTAATAGAACATGAATTTTATCCAAACTTTTTTCATTCAGAATAAGAACATGTTCATAAATATTATGAAATTGTACATGATGGAATTTGTTGCTTTTTTATACAAATTTGTTGCTATTTTATAATAAATTGCATTATCTAGTTCAAATATTTTTGTATAATATCCCAATATTGGCCAATATTTCTAAATGTATCGAAAAGTCTGAAACGTAAATAATATAATTAAATTTCAAAAATGCAGTAAATTTAGCCCATATTTTCTCATTGTATAGCTAAAAATCATAAAAAAATTAAATATTTTCCAAGAAAAATTTCAAACATTTTTGAATAACATAGATTTTATTTGAAAACAAAAAATAGGAAAAAAATTTCTGTGAAGTTACGCAATAAATGCCCTACACTTTTTCTTCAAATCGTTGGGCAGTTGCATTTGTTCCATTGGAACATTTTCGTAGATTTATATTTTTGTAGCAATTATGCCGCGAAAGATTCAGAGACACTTCATTAAATTTAAACACGTTTTTACAACTAGTATAATAAACACGTTTGTCTTTAATATCATTAAATATATTATAAACTTCACCGTTAAGGATTTATACATTAATTTAATTTTCTTTAATTAAACACCGTCTAATAGGCCAATTGGCTTTGTTCATGGAGTTTTATTTCATTTTGCAATGTAATTATTAAATGTCCCGTTAATAATATTCGAGCGGTTGTACCTAAGTCAGGTAGTATTTAAAATATGTATGTGAAAAACATTACATTTTTAATTCCATGAAAATTATTGGCATTTTATGGCTTATATTCCACGTATTCCTTTTTAAGTAATAATATAACAGGTAATATTACTAAATATTGTAAAATTTTCCAAAACAACATTGAAAAACCCATTGGTGTACTTTCGTATTTTTATTTTGACCTACCATATAATATAAATATTTATTTTAGTTGTATTTTTATAGTCAATTTTTTCTTATTGCACACAATAAATACTACAAATGAATTGAAATCATCTCATACAAAAAATGCCTCATACATGATTTAAATGACTTGAAATTATTTTCCATGTCATCCATGCATCTGTTAAATTTTTTAATGTTGTGTGTGTTATGATGTTGTTAAAATGATGCTGCATTTGTTTTTTGTTTTGATATACATTGCCTTTGAGTGTTGCTATGACATGACAAAAGCATCATGTGGCAATTGTCTTCATGTTAAACAATGCTGCTTGTGCAGGTCTTTAACGTGTATCCTGGCAAGGAGAGAACTCAAACTAATAATTTCTCATTCGTTTAGGTGCGGTGACATCACTGTTGTGAATAGGGAAACCAGGGGTGAGCGGACGCTGACTTTGGCTTCGGTGTACATGCCGTATGATGCAGCAGATCCACCAGGCAATGATGTGTTGGAGCTAACGGCGTACACAAAAAGGAGAGGTGCTATCCTGGTTATGGGATGTGATGCAAATGCTCATCACCGCCAATGGGGCAGTGCTGATATCAATAAAAGAGGTGAGTGCGTCTATGATTTCATAACTGTCAATAATCTAGTTATCTGTAACAAGGGCAACATGCCCACGTTTAGGAACAAAGATAGGCAGGCGGTTATAGACATGACCTTGACGAACCAAGATGATAATTTCGTTAGAGATTGGAGAGTATCCACGGACTGTTCCTTTTCGGATCATAGTAGGATTACCTTCACCTTGAATTTCAACTCGTCCTTAAGGGCACCATTTAGGGATCCTAGGCGTACAAACTGGGGAACCTTTTATGAAAAGGTACGTACTGGGTTTGAACAGTTTACTTTATGTGATCTGATACAATTTCACCCGTTTATTAAATGAGAGCTATGAATCATCATGCCCAATGAAATTTCCCGGTAGGCGTAAACAGCCAAAATGGTGGACTAAGGAACTTCAAGTTCAGAGGTCGACGATTAGGAAATCTTTTAATATGGCAAAGCTCACTGGATTACAAGGATACTGGAACAACTACAAGGTGTGCTTCAATAAATACAAGGGAGATCTGAAAAGAGCGAAGCGGATTTCATGGAGGAATTATTGTGAATCCGTTGATAGCGTCAATGAGATGTCAAGATTTCGGAGAATTTTATCCAAAGACCCAAAGGTCATAGGGTATATTCAAAGAGCTGAGAACTCATGGACGGAATCTAGCTCGGAAACACTCTCCCTGCTTATGGAAACACACTTTCCTGGTTGTGAAGGTATAGGCACTAGGGCTGACGATCAGGGGGCTAACATGCCTGAGGGTACTAGTCATGACTCTAGACAAATTGAGGGAATAGTCACTGCTTGAGTTGAATTGATGTTAACAAGTGTCGCATTGTTAGGCAGAATAAAATTGCATAGCAGAATGAAATTGTACACAACTGCTGAACTGTGAAAATCTGAGAACTATTATTATTTAGCATTATATATTTTTTTTAAATATTTAGAACAAATAATATAAAGATTTTTAAAAAATATAAATAATAAAGTGTAACACAGGAAAAAGAAATTCATAATTGGAATGAATTTTTTAATAAATATATTAATAGAACATGAATTTTTTCCAAACTTTTTTCATTCAGAATAAGAGCATGTTCATAAATATTATGAAATTGTACATGATGGAATTTGTTGCTTTTTTTATACAAATTTGTTGCTATTTTATAATAAATTGCATTATCTAGTTCAAATATTTTTCTATAATATCCCAATATTGGCCAATATTTCTAAATGTATCGAAAAGTCTGAAACGTAAATAATATAATTAAATTTCAAAAATGCAGTAAATTTAGCCCATATTTTCTCATTGTATAGCTAAAAATCATAAAAAAATTAAATATTTTCCAAGAAAAATTTCAAACATTTTTGAATAACATAGATTTTATTTGAAAACAAAAAATAGGAAAAAAAATTCTGTGAAGTTACGCAATAAATGCCCTACACTTTTTCTTCAAATCGTTGGGCAGTTGCATTTGTTCCATTGGAACATTTTCGTAGATTTATATTTTTGTAGCAATTATGCCGCGAAAGATTCAGAGACACTTCATTAAATTTAAACACGTTTTTACAACTAGTATAATAAACACGTTTGTCTTTAATATCATTAAATATATTATAAACTTCACCGTTAAGGATTTATACATTAATTTAATTTTCTTTAATTAAACACCGTCTAATAGGCCAATTGGCTTTGTTCATGGAGTTTTATTTCATTTTGCAATGTAATTATTAAATGTCCCGTTAATAATATTCGAGCGGTTGTACCTAAGTCAGGTAGTATTTAAAATATGTATGTGAAAAACATTACATTTTTAATTCCATGAAAATTATTGGCATTTTATGGCTTATATTCCACGTATTCCTTTTTAAGTAATAATATAACAGGTAATATTACTAAATATTGTAAAATTTTCCAAAACAACATTGAAAAACCCATTGGTGTACTTTCGTATTTTTATTTTGACCTACCATATAATATAAATATTTATTTTAGTTGTATTTTTATAGTCAATTTTTTCTTATTGCACACAATAAATACTACAAATGAATTGAAATCATCTCATACAAAAAATGCCTCATACATGATTTAAATGACTTGAAATTATTTTCCATGTCATCCATGCATCTGTTAAATTTTTTAATGTTGTGTGTGTTATGATGTTGTTAAAATGATGCTGCATTTGTTTTTTGTTTTGATATACATTGCCTTTGAGTGTTGCTATGACATGACAAAAGCATCATGTGGCAATTGTCTTCATGTTAAACAATGCTGCTTGTGCAGGTCTTTAACGTGTATCCTGGCAAGGAGAGAACTCAAACTAATAATTTCTCATTCGTTTAGGTGCGGTGACATCACTGTTGTGAATAGGGAAACCAGGGGTGAGCGGACGCTGACTTTGGCTTCGGTGTACATGCCGTATGATGCAGCAGATCCACCAGGCAATGATGTGTTGGAGCTAACGGCGTACACAAAAAGGAGAGGTGCTATCCTGGTTATGGGATGTGATGCAAATGCTCATCACCGCCAATGGGGCAGTGCTGATATCAATAAAAGAGGTGAGTGCGTCTATGATTTCATAACTGTCAATAATCTAGTTATCTGTAACAAGGGCAACATGCCCACGTTTAGGAACAAAGATAGGCAGGCGGTTATAGACATGACCTTGACGAACCAAGATGATAATTTCGTTAGAGATTGGAGAGTATCCACGGACTGTTCCTTTTCGGATCATAGTAGGATTACCTTCACCTTGAATTTCAACTCGTCCTTAAGGGCACCATTTAGGGATCCTAGGCGTACAAACTGGGGAACCTTTTATGAAAAGGTACGTACTGGGTTTGAACAGTTTACTTTATGTGATCTGATACAATTTCACCCGTTTATTAAATGAGAGCTATGAATCATCATGCCCAATGAAATTTCCCGGTAGGCGTAAACAGCCAAAATGGTGGACTAAGGAACTTCAAGTTCAGAGGTCGACGATTAGGAAATCTTTTAATATGGCAAAGCTCACTGGATTACAAGGATACTGGAACAACTACAAGGTGTGCTTCAATAAATACAAGGGAGATCTGAAAAGAGCGAAGCGGATTTCATGGAGGAATTATTGTGAATCCGTTGATAGCGTCAATGAGATGTCAAGATTTCGGAGAATTTTATCCAAAGACCCAAAGGTCATAGGGTATATTCAAAGAGCTGAGAACTCATGGACGGAATCTAGCTCGGAAACACTCTCCCTGCTTATGGAAACACACTTTCCTGGTTGTGAAGGTATAGGCACTAGGGCTGACGATCAGGGGGCTAACATGCCTGAGGGTACTAGTCATGACTCTAGACAAATTGAGGGAATAGTCACTAGGGAAAAACTAGCATGGGCGGTAAAATCTTTCGACCCGTATAAATCACCGGGTCCGGATGGAGTATTTCCGGCGATGCTGTGAAATATCCCGGATACGGCATTATTCCTTTTGGCGGATATCTTCAAGGCCTGTCTCAGTAGGAAGTATCTGCCGTGCGGGTGGAGAGAGGTCAAGGTTGTTTTCTTACCTAAGGCCGGTAAGGCCAGCCACTCGAAACCAAAGGATTTTAGACCTGTTAGCCTATCGTCTTTTCTTCTGAAGACATTAGAACGACTGATAGATCTACATCTAAGGAGCAATATAGATACCCATCTCATTAGCAACGCTCAACATGCCTACCTCAAGGGTAAGTCCGTTGAGAGTGCGCTTCATGAAGTGGTCGGTTGTATAGAGCACAGTCTGAAGCATAGGGAATATACTTTAGCTGCGTTTCTTGATATAGAAGGCGCCTTTAACAACATTAGGACAGAGGCAATTAGGAACTCGTTAGTAGAACTTGGGGACAACGACTTCCTAGTGTGTTGGATAATCTTAATGCTGGAAAGCAGGATTATCAACTCAACCCTAGGGGTCGATGTGATCAGAAGACGGGTTACCAGAGGTACACCACAAGGTGGAGTTCTTTCTCCTCTTCTGTGGTTACTGGAGGTTAATCCTATTCTCAGGACCTTCGAATCTAAGGGTAGGAAGATAGTCGCCTATGCGGATGACGTGTTGATCCTGATTAAGGGAAAATTTCTCTCAACTATCAGTGACATCATGCAGGAGTCGCTTGGCGATCTCTCGTCCTGGGCAAAGACTAACGGGCTGGGTGTAAACCCATCAAAGACAGAATTGGTGTTGTTTACTAGGAAGTATAAGGTAGAGAACTTCAAATTGCCGAAACTAGACGGTGTTGAGCTGAGTTTATCAGGGGGAGCCAAGTATTTAGGAACCTTCCTTGACAATAAACTGTCATGGAAAATAAATACGCAGGAAAGATTGAAAAGGGGCCTTAATGCCTACTATACATGTAGGAACTCAATTGGCAAGAACTGGGGCTTGCGACCTAGTATGGTTAATTGGATCTACACTTCTGTTATTAGACCTATTATTACTTATGGCTGCACAGTGTGGTGGGAGGCAATGAGGAAACGTAGCTACAGGGCTATACTCAACAAGGCTCAAAGATGTGCATGTCTGGGTATCACAGGTGCCTTAGGCAGCACTCCGCAGGCGGCGTTGGATATAATCCTGAACCTACTACCCATTGAGAAATATGTTGAGATGTGGCAGCAAGGAACTTACTCAGACTATCGGAGACTTCCTTGGTGAAACCCTTGCGGATAGGACACACTATGATACTGTATGAAGCAGGTCTTGTTGGTCAGGGCATTATTCCATCTGGAATCTCTGACTATAAGGTCGCGACCTTTAGCTTCGGTGCTTCACCCCCAATAGAATTCCCCACTACGGATAAGTGGGATGGATCCGATCAACTGTGATGGGTGCGCAGTTTTCACAGACGGTTCCAAAATGGATTCTGGTACAGGGGCCGGGGTTTATTTGGTCGACCAAGACATCAAGCGCTCATACAGACTCTCTAACGAGTGTAGCGTCTTCCAGGCAGAGATCTTCGCGATCTGGAAAGCCACAGAGTTGATAGGGACACACATCAATAGGGGGACTGTAGTGACGATATATGTAGACAGTCAGGCGGCACTTAAGGCCTTGGAATGTCATTTAGTACACTCCAACCTAGTAGAGGACTGTAGGAGAGCTCTGGAGGAGCTATTGGTACACTACTCAGTGAGATTGTGTTGGGTACCAGGGCACTGTGATATACAGGGTAATGAGGTAGCAGATGAACTTGCTAGACATGGTTCTGATCTGGACCATGACACTAGGGAACGGGTTGTTAGACCACCCATTTGTCACTACTACAGGGTAATCTACGAAAGATTCCGGGACTGTACGAATCAATCCTGGTGCAGTAGAACAGATTGCAAAGTGTCCAGGGCCTTATGGCCAAGACTGAATGCGAACGCGACTGGAACACTGTTAGAGTTGGATAGGTACAATCTCAGGATTCTAGTAGGAGTGATAACCGGTCATTGCTCAATTGGAGCCTTTAAGGGTAAATGGGATAATGGCACACAGGACTTCTGTAGAGTATGCGGGGATGCAGAGGAGATAGAGACAGTAGAGCACATTATGTGCAACTGCCCTATGCTACAGGGTCACAGACTTAGATGGCTAGGAAACAGATTTCTGGACGAACTTGGTAGTGTTGCTGGCTGCAAACTAAGCAACATACTGGGTTTCATTAAGGGAATAGGGTGGCTATTTAAGGGACGTTCTACGGCAGGTCCAAATCCGTAAAAAGACTTATCTTTCCTTTCTTTCTTCTTCTTTTTAACATACGGAATTTTGGACTTTTTCTTACTCTAAGGCTATCATCTTTGTCTATCTCTTTTGAAGGGAATCACAATGGACCTCAAGGTCTCCGAGTGGAAGTACACTCAATGTACACTCTGTTACACTAAAATTTCTGTTAAGTCAGTATGTGTTTGAATTCAGAATTTACATTTGATATGTTAATAACATTTTGTACGCATTATATGAAAAAATGTACAAATTTGTCAAAGCGGGCAAGGTTTGTGGAACTTCTGAGGAGTAAATAAAGGCTTTTTATATTAGTATTTGATACTGTTGAAAACATTATGACCTGAGGATTGATATTTTAGTAAAATTAAATAATTTTGTAAAATTTTGTGACTTCATTTACCTTAAAAACTAAAAAAACTTTCATATGGTGATTTTCCACGAATAAAAATATAAAATTTTTTTAATGTAAAATTTTAACGGTTAAAGATATCATAACAAAATTGGGAACTAATTTAGATCCAAATGTCCTTAAATTAATGACATTATAATTTTTGACATTTTTTATTTTCGAATACCGAAATTCCTAAAACGGGGAAAATGTGTTCCAAAAACTGAGTTTTTTTAGAAAAGTGCCTACTGTGACGCTATTTACCGTGTGATAGTAAAACAACTTTCTAAGTATTTAAACAACATATAGGGTTATACAAATACGGAACTTTTTCGAGGATCGGTGCTTTGCCTTTTTAGAATTTTTTACTGAAACCTAAATATTTTTTTTAAAATTGTCCAAGTTTGGATAGGTCTGGGGGATACTGTGTCCGCTTAAGTGAGCCCAATTTTACTTTACATGCGTTTGCATTAAGTTTTCTTTCCGGAACATATAAAAATTGTATATAGTCCCAAAAAAAATTTGTTTCTACAAAAGAAAAAATATAGGGACTTTTTTAGGAAAAATCGTAAAAAATTAGGCCCATTTTATATGTTCCAAATTTGGATGCATGTAACTTTTTACACGGACGAGATAACTGTTACCAAGTTTTTTTTATTTTATTTAGAGTTTTATTGCCAATATAGCTGATATTTTGAAAAAAAAAAATTCGACCCTCCGTAGGGCCGCCATAGCTAAAAAACAAAAAAAAATCGAGCAAAATTAAAAAAAAAAAATAAATAAACCTAAATATCTCTTCAATTGAAGGAGATAACCTACACATGTAAGCGTATTTTTTGTAGATCTTCTCAAGGACTATTTATATTTTAAATTTCAGCTCATTCGGATCATAAATGAATTTTTGGGGATTTTTTTTTTAAATTTTGAGGGGGCACAAACTGGCCCGTATTACCCCTAGGAAGCTAAACAAATGTAATTCAACTCAAAAACACCTCAGCTCTAATAATATCTCCAATAGTTCCCGAGATACCGAATTATTTCCAAAAAAAAGTTTCTAAACCACTGTGCGTCGCGGTCTTCTGGTCGTATATATATCTGGTGAAACATCTCATCGATGTCACCACACAAACCCACAGCATATTGACGAAATTTAAAAATAACTGACGGAAGAATTTACAGACAATCCCCTAGACTTAGCTGCCGCATCCCAAACGACCCTTGATTTCCCTTGTTTGTTTTTATTAAAAACCACAAAAATAGGCTAATACCATACTTTCCCATCGACTCGTTTAATTTCATTTTCATTCAGTTTTCGAATATAACCTTTAGATAGATAACTAGAAATTGTATCTTTAAATATTTTGTAAAGATCAGCAGTTTGAGTTAACTTTCTCTCCAGACATATTAAACGTTTTTGAGCCATGTCATGACTATCTGGCAATTTCAAAACTATCATATTTACATAATAATGCGACCTCATAGTGTCCATTATCTTTAAACTTTGTAAAACTATTTAGCAAATTCAACGCACGTTTATCGGATTGACAAGAAATGGGGTCTTTTGTACAAATACCAATACTTTCAAGTGCATTAAAACTTGTAATTAATTCATCTAATTTTTCAGTGCTATGAGAACAACTACAAATATGAAAATTGAAATGCTTACTTGTATTTTTTAATTCAGCCATTGTACCATAAATAATCCATTCGAGCTTCGTAAGTACAGCAATTGGTTCATGATGAGCAACTTCACGGGTCTTACTTGAAGTTGCCAAGTTAAAATGGTTTAATCCGATTAGGAGTCTTGGTACTGCATTCACGTAACTCTTTATGGGCAGATTTTGCAGGTGTTGAAAACGTTGGGAAATCATTTTGTAGTCCAATGTTTGCATTGTTAAAGTTAAAGACTTCACCGTACATACGTTTAATTTTACACGTCGTTCGTTTTCATCTGAAATACATATTGTTAACTTCATTGAATCATTTTCGCTTCTTTACATACCACTAACTCCCAATTGATTGGCAATTGCTTCATCCATTATTTTATTATTGCGTATATTTTGATTGGCATTATTTTAAACAAAATGTTATTTACTTTTGCACTATGTGAATTATTTATTATTACTGCTTCTTCTTGTTCATTAGAAACATTTCGATGCTAAATATCGGTGTAATGATGGATGGTGATAATATTCACAATTCTCTTCACCGCACACTGTATTACAACCGACCTGTGCCCTGGCGTCGGAGGGGAGCTGTTAGCGACTAGTTTTCTTTAACCACTTACTAGCCATTCAGGTCTTCGGCACTGCTACCATCACTTTGACCTTACAACTGGGGGGGAAGAAAGAGTAGAGAGAGGAAAGAACAGTTTTGGGCCGCGGGTTGTAACACTAAGAAGAGAGAAAGAATGTGTTAGCACTAGGCAACCATTTGTCAAAAATGTATCACCAGTAATAACATTATCCTAACACCAATTACATCCTACTGTGACCATTTGTTATAAAATGCATCACAGTATTATGAAAGTCGGCTAGCGCAGTTCCGTTTACTAACCTAGCTATGTCAAGAAGTTTAGACCATTTGTTAAAAATGTATCTTAAGATATTGACATCGCTTGAGCAGTTGTCAAGGCTAATGACCTGTTGTCAAAACAGTATCACTAGACTAGGCAGTTGCTCCCCCTATCCGCCACCTGGGACGCGTCCGATGGGAGACTGAGAACTCCTACACGTATAGTTATGTACGCGTCGCGATGTTTGTTCTCTTAAGTAACGTTTCTCTACGTTTTTTATTTCCTTGGAAATAAACACTCACGACAAACAATTGTGGTTGAGTCCCCAAATTTGTAGTATTTGATTTTAGTTTATTAAAACAAAGAATATAAAATAAAATTATTACTGAAATTAAATTATCGATATTAAATTTAATGAATTAAATGTTTTCTTTTTAAAGAAAAGAGTTTTAGAATAAAAAAAATAGATTACGGGCTCCGTCGTACGTCTTAAGCTCACGGCGTCTTCTTTTGAACTAACTAACTAACTAACTAACTACTCGTCATTGTCTTCTCGCAACTTCATTCCCACAATAATATGTATATTTTTTCTTTTCCTGCGACTGCATTACCAAACATCGGAGAAAACTACAAGATAAAGCTAATTACTGCGAGTTATGTATTTGAAAGCCATTAATTATGTTACGGGAAAAGAAAAGATATACATATTATATATCAGCGTGTAGGAAATTATGTCCTCCTTTCAAAACTGTACACAATTTTTAAGAATTAAAAAAATTATAGAAGATTTTTTTCAAAAATATGTGAATAAAATATTATAGCTGATTTTTTTGGAAAATTTTAATTTTTAAAATGCAATAAAAGTTTTGATTATGAATCGTTTTTAATGAAATTTTACACTTATATAGAAACGATCTAAATCCAAAAGTGAAAAAGATATTTGTGAATTGTTAATGACAATCCCACAAACGTTTTTGAGCCATGTCATGACTATCTGGCAATTTCAAAACTATCATATTTACATAATAATGCGACCTCATAGTGTCCATTATCTTTAAACTTTGTAAAACTATTTAGCAAATTCAACGCACGTTTATCGGATTGACAAGAAATGGGGTCTTTTGTACAAATACCAATACTTTCAAGTGCATTAAAACTTGTAATTAATTCATCTAATTTTTCAGTGCTATGAGAACAACTACAAATATGAAAATTGAAATGCTTACTTGTATTTTTTAATTCAGCCATTGTACCATAAATAATCCATCCGAGCTTCGTAAGTACAGCAATTGGTTCATGATGAGCAACTTCACGGGTCTTACTTGAAGTTGCCAAGTTAAAATGGTTTAATCCGATTAGGAGTCTTGGTACTGCATTCACATAACTCTTTATGGGCAGATTTTGCAGGTGTTGAAAACGTTGGGAAATCATTTTGTAGTCCAATGTTTGCATTGTTAAAGTTAAAGACTTCACCGTACATACGTTTAATTTTACACGTCGTTCGTTTTCATCTGAAATACATATTGTTAACTTCATTGAATCATTTTCGCTTCTTTACATACCACTAACTCCCAATTCATTGGCAATTGCTTCATCCATTATTTTATTATTGCCATATATTTTGATTGGCATTATTTTAAACAAAATGTTATTTACTTTTGCACTATGTGAATTATTTATTATTACTGCTTCTTCTTGTTCATTAGAAACATTTCGATGCTAAATATCGGTGTAATGATGGATGGTGATAATATTCACAATTCTCTTCACCGCACACTGTATTACAACCGACCTGTGCCCTGGCGTCGGAGGGGAGCTGTTAGCGACTAGTTTTCTTTAACCACTTACTAGCCATTCAGGTCTTCGGCACTGCTACCATCACTTTGACCTTACAACTGGGGGGGAAGAAAGAGTAGAGAGAGGAAAGAACAGTTTTGGGCCGCGGGTTGTAACACTAAGAAGAGAGAAAGAATGTGTTAGCACTAGGCAACCATTTGTCAAAAATGTATCACCAGTAATAACATTATCCTAACACCAATTACATCCTACTGTGACCATTTGTTATAAAATGCATCACAGTATTATGAAAGTCGGCTAGCGCAGTTCCGTTTACTAACCTAGCTATGTCAAGAAGTTTAGACCATTTGTTAAAAATGTATCTTAAGATATTGACATCGCTTGAGCAGTTGTCAAGGCTAATGACCTGTTGTCAAAACAGTATCACTAGACTAGGCAGTTGCTCCCCCTATCCGCCACCTGGGACGCGTCCGATGGGAGACTGAGAACTCCTACACGTATAGTTATGTACGCGTCGCGATGTTTGTTCTCTTAAGTAACGTTTCTCTACGTTTTTTATTTCCTTGGAAATAAACACTCACGACAAACAATTGTGGTTGAGTCCCCAAATTTGTAGTATTTGATTTTAGTTTATTAAAACAAAGAATATAAAATAAAATTATTACTGAAATTAAATTATCGATATTAAATTTAATGAATTAAATGTTTTCTTTTTAAAGAAAAGAGTTTTAGAATAAAAAAAATAGATTACGGGCTCCGTCGTACGTCTTAAGCTCACGGCGTCTTCTTTTGAACTAACTAACTAACTAACTACTCGTCATTGTCTTCTCGCAACTTCATTCCCACAATAATATGTATATTTTTTCTTTTCCTGCGACTGCATTACCAAACATCGGAGAAAACTACAAGATAAAGCTAATTACTGCGAGTTATGTATTTGAAAGCCATTAATTATGCTACGGGAAAAGAAAAGATATACATATTATATATCAGCGTGTAGGAAATTATGTCCTCCTTTCAAAACTGTACACAATTTTTAAGAATTAAAAAAATTATAGAAGATTTTTTTCAAAAATATGTGAATAAAATATTATAGCTGATTTTTTTGGAAAATTTTAATTTTTAAAATGCAATAAAAGTTTTGATTATGAATCGTTTTTAATGAAATTTTACACTTATATAGAAACGATCTAAATCCAAAAGTGAAAAAGATATTTGTGAATTGTTAATGACAATCCCACAATTCCCAAAAAAACTTTCCAAAAATCCCAAAATTGGGATTTTTTGTTTTATTGAAGGTACCAAGCTCTGGGCTATGAAATCCCTTTGCACAGTATTGAAGAACATATTGGGACATACAAAACAGGTCTTAATTTTTTGAAAACGGCTAGGCGATTTGAGAAAATGTTGTCTAAAGTTGAAATTTATATAAAAAATAGGTCTACTTCGGAAGGCTCTGGACCACGTAATAATACGAATTTTGATATTATTTTGCTTTTATAATATTTCCCGAAATGTTGTCCTTCAGAAAAATATAAATGCACTATTTATCTTTTTCTTATTTTCTGTATAATTTAAAATTAATGTAAGTACTTTTTTCGAAAAAAGTGGCGAAATAAGGTTTTTTTAAAGTTTTAATTCACATAACTTTTGACTCAGTAGATGTTTTTAAACAAGTCTTTCATACTATTACCTTCGCCTGGGTAACATATATCGTTCGCCACTTGTATAGTAGAGGCTTTACATGGGGGTCACGAAAAATATACACTTTTAAGGTCAAGGTGAGTGGTAGCAGTGCCGAGGACCTGGATGGTTAGTTAGTGTATAAGGAAACTAACCGCTAACAGCTCCCATCAGCGTCAGGGTAATACGCTGTTGTAAGTAGTTGCCTAGTCCACGCACGCCGTCACTACGTGGATGGTCCGTTTTTACGTGCCTACTCGTGGGAACAAAATTGATCCAAATAATATTTTAAAAACTACAACTACTAAGGAGACTTCCGATTTTAGGGATACTAAGGAATCGGAAGGGGGTTTCGGACAGCACCCTAGAAGGTGAATTAACCCTGACAGACGTTCATGCTCGGATTCTGGAGCATGAAGGACAGGTGAGTGAACTAGATGTGGATGGTCTTTTGGGACTGTCGAAAGACTCCTTTGGGGAAACTAGTGCCACTCAGAGGTTGGAGGAGTTGGTTCTGTTATCTGATGATCAGCATGAGATCACTATGATTGCTGCTCAGAATCAGATAACGGAAACATCCCCTCCCACTGCTAGTGACAAGGACAACCGATCGGCAGAAGACGATCCACATGGCACTAAGGTCGCCAATCTTGTTCGGCAGGTCGCCGTGGAGGAGTTGCCTAATGCCACTCCACGAGACACTGATAAGCCAGGCCGAACGAAAGAGGATATTGCAAAAAATGGCACTAGGAAATCTCTATCCTTTCTGGCAAAGATGGGAAAGAGAGATCCTGGGTCATTAACTGCAAAGGAGAAGTACCTTCTCAAGAAACATAGACAGGATGTCGCTAGATTTGAAATAATCTACGGCCCTGTAAGTGTACTCTTGGGGGAGTCTTCTCCTGTTGAGCAGCAAGTGGTAGCTGCTGTCGATCAGGCTGACACCCAAAAGGGTATAAGGTCGACAGCTCCAACCACCAGCAGTGCGGTAAGAACTAAGGAGGGGGGCTCTTCTACCATCCTACAAATCGGTGCTTCGGCTAGAGCTGTGGATAGTAACAAGAAGCCTCCCATAAAGGTGTCAGGGGCGAAGGGAGTAAAGAATCCTCCGGCCGATTCTCTTAAGGGTGCCCGTATGGGTAACATTAAGGGAAACGGATCCGTTGGTCACCAAACCTCGTCATCAAGGGCACCAGGATGCAGCAAGGCTTCGGGGAATGCTGGTGTAACCCAATCTAGCACTCTTAAGGGTACCCAAAAGGATACCATTAAGAGGGCTAGATCTGATGACGACGCCGCGAAAACCGTGTTGTGCCATGTCATGTCTATAACTATTGATGATGCTGTTGTTATGTGTGGTAGCTTGAGTTGAATTGATGTTAACAAGTGTCGCATTGTTAGGAAGAATAAAATTGCATAGCAGAATGAAATTGTACACAACTGCTGAACTGTGAAAATCTGAGAACTATTATTATTTAGCATTATATATTTTTTTTTAAATATTTAGAACAAATAATATAAGGATTTTTAAAAAATATAAATAATAAAGTGTAACACAGGAAAAAGAAATTCATAATTGGAATGAATTTTTTAATAAATATATTAATCGAACATGAATTTTTTCCAAACTTTTTTCATTCAGAATAAGAACATGTTCATAAATATTATGAAATTGTACATGAAGGAATTTGTTGCTTTTTTTATACAAATTTGTTGCTATTTTATAATAAATTGCATTATCTAGTTCAAATATTTTTGTATAATATCCCAATATTGGCTAATATTTCTAAATGTATCGAAAAGTCTGAAACGTAAATAATATAATTAAATTTCAAAAATGCAGTAAATTTAGCCCATATTTTCTCATTGTATAGCTAAAAATCATAAAAAAATTAAATATTTTCCAAGAAAAATTTCAAACATTTTTGAATAACATAAAAATATGCTAGAAAATTTAAATAATTTTGTTCAAACCACCTAGATTTTATTTAAAAACAAAAAATAGGAAAAAAATTTCTGTGAAGTTACGCAATAAATGCCCTACACTTTTTCTTCAAATCGTTGGGCAGTTGCATTTGTTCCATTGGAACATTTTCGTAGATTTATATTTTTGTAGCAATTATGCCGCGAAAGATTCAGAGACACTTCATTAAATTTAAACACGTTTTTACAACGAGTATAATAAACACGTTTGTCTTTAATATCATTAAATATATTATAAACTTCACCGTTAAGGATTTATACATTAATTTAATTTTCTTTAATTAAACACCGTCTAATAGGCCAATTGGCTTTGTTCATGGAGTTTTATTTCATTTTGCAATGTAATTATTAAATGTCCCGTTAATAATATTCGAGCGGTTGTACCTAAGTCAGGTAGTATTTAAAATATGCATGTGAAAAACATTACATTTTTAATTCCATGAAAATTATTGGCATTTTATGGCTTATATTCCACGTATTCCTTTTAAGTAATAATATAACAGGTAATATTACTAAGTATTGTAAAATTTTCCAAAACAACATTGAAAAACCCATCGGTGTACTTTCGTATTTTTATTTTGACCTACCATATAATATAAATATAAATTTTAGTTGTATTTTTATAGTCAATTTTTTCTTATTGCACACAATAAATACTACAAATGAATTGAAATCATCTCATACAAAAAATGCCTCATACATGATTTAAATGACTTGAAATTATTTTCCATGTCATCCATGCATCTGTTAAATTTTTTAATGTTGTGTGTGTTATAATGTTGTTAAAATGATGCTGCATTTGTTTTGATATACATTGCCTTTGAGTGTTGCTGTTAAGTAGGTAAAAGAACATAACATGACATGACAAAAGCATCATGTGGCAATTGTCTTCATGTTAAACAATGCTGCTTGTGCAGGTCTTTAACGTGTATCCTGGCAAGGAGAGAACTCAAACTAATAATTTCTCATTCGTTTAGGTGCGGTGACATCACTGTTGTGAATAGGGAAACCAGGGGTGAGCGGAAGCTGACTTTGGCTTCGGTGTACATGCCGTATGATGCAGCAGATCCACCAGGCAATGAGGTGTTGGAGCTAACAGCGTACACAAAAAGGAGAGGTGCTATCCTGGTTATGGGATGTGATGCAAATGCTCATCACAGCCAATGGGGCAGTGCTGATATCAATAAAAGAGGTGAGTGCGTCTATGATTTCATAACTGTCAATAATCTAGTTATCTGTAACAAGGGCAACATGCCCACGTTTAGGAACAAAGATAGGCAGGCGGTTATAGACATGACCTTGACGAACCAAGATGATAATTTCGTTAGAGATTGGAGGGTATCCACGGACTGTTCCTTTTCGGATCATAGTAGGATTACCTTCACCTTGAATTTCAACTCGTCCTTAAGGGCACCATTTAGGGATCCTAGGCGGACAAACTGGGGAACCTTTTATGAAAAGGTACGTACTGGGTTTGAACAGTTTACTTTATGTGAACTGATACCACCCAATTTGGAAATAACGGTGAACAATTTCACCCGTTTATTAAATGAGAGCTATGAATCATCATGCCCAATGAAATTTCCCGGTAGGCCTAAACAGCCAAAATGGTGGACTAAGGAATTTCAAGTTCAGGGGTCGACGGTTAGGAAATCTTTTAATAGGGCAAGCTCACTGGATTACAAGGAGACTGGAACAACTACAAGGTGTGCTTAAATAAATACAAAGGAGATCTGAAAAGAGCGAAGCGGATTTCATGGAGGAATTATTGTGAATCCGTTGATAGCGTCAATGAGATGTCAAGATTT
Source organism: Calliphora vicina (assembly GCF_958450345.1). Lineage (NCBI taxonomy): Eukaryota > Metazoa > Arthropoda > Insecta > Diptera > Calliphoridae > Calliphora > Calliphora vicina. The sequence goes on along the minus strand of NC_088782.1, from coordinate 86,003,763 downwards.
CGGAGAATTTTATCCAAAGACCCAAAGGTCATAGGGTATATTCAAAGAGCTGAGAACTCATGGACGGAATCTAGCTCGGAAACACTCTCCCTGCTTATGGAAACACACTTTCCTGGTTGTGAAGGTATAGGCACTAGGGCTGACGATCAGGGGGCTAACATGCCTGAGGGTACTAGTCATGACTCTAGACAAATTGAGGGAATAGTCACTAGGGAAAAACTAGCATGGGCGGTAAAATCTTTCGACCCGTATAAATCACCGGGTCCGGATGGAGTATTTCCGGCGATGCTGTGAAATATCCCGGATACGGCATTATTCCTTTTGGCGGATATCTTCAAGGCCTGTCTCAGTAGGAAGTATCTGCCGTGCGGGTGGAGAGAGGTCAAGGTTGTTTTCTTACCTAAGGCCGGTAAGGCCAGCCACTCGAAACCAAAGGATTTTAGACCTATTAGCCTATCGTCTTTTCTTCTGAAGACATTAGAACGACTGATAGATCTACATCTAAGGAGCAATATAGATACCCATCTCATTAGCAACGCTCAACATGCCTACCTCAAGGGTAAGTCCGTTGAGAGTGCGCTTCATGAAGTGGTCGGTTGTATAGAGCACAGTCTGAAGCATAGGGAATATACTTTAGCTGCGTTTCTTGATATAGAAGGCGCCTTTAACAACATTAGGACAGAGGCAATTAGGAACTCGTTAGTAGAACTTGGGGACAACGACTTCCTAGTGAGTTGGATAATCTTAATGCTGGAAAGCAGGATTATCAAATCAACCCTGGGGGACGATGTGATCAGAAGACGGGTTACCAGAGGTACACCACAAGGTGGAGTTCTTTCTCCTCTTCTGTGGTTACTGGAGGTTAATCCTATTCTCAGGACCTTCGAATCTAAGGGTAGGAAGATAGTCGCCTATGCGGATGACGTGGTGATCCTGATTAAGGGAAAATTTCTCTCAACTATCAGTGACATCATGCAGGAGTCGCTTGGCGATCTCTCGTCCTGGGCAAAGACTAACGGGCTGGGTGTAAACCCATCAAAGACAGAATTGGTGTTGTTTACTAGGAAGTATAAGGTAGAGAACTTCAAATTGCCGAAACTAGACGGTGTTGAGCTGAGTTTATCAGGGGGAGCCAAGTATTTAGGAACCTTCCTTGACAATAAACTGTCATGGAAAATAAATACGCAGGAAAGATTGAAAAGGGGCCTTAATGCCTACTATACATGTAGGAACTCAATTGGCAAGAACTGGGGCTTGCGACCTAGTATGGTTAATTGGATCTACACTTCTGTTGTTAGACCTATTATTACTTATGGCTGCACAGTGTGGTGGGAGGCAATGAGGAAACGTAGCTACAGGGCTATACTCAACAAGGCTCAAAGATGTGCATGTCTGGGTATCACAGGTGCCTTAGGCAGCACCCCGCAGGCGGCGTTGGATATAATCCTGAACCTACTACCCATTGAGAAATATGTTGAGATGTGGCAGCAAGGAATTCAACTATTTTTGTAAGGGGATTTTACTTTTTCACAACTTTCTGGAGCAATCTGATTACATAGAAAACTGAAATTTGGCATACTTAAAGTACTTTCTCTGCATAAGATCGTACTTTTTCTGTGCATGGTCTATGGTCGTCACGCGGGGCTATTGATTTTGATGAAATGGCAAAATCAAATGTTTAATTTATACCGCTAATGCCATATATGCTATATCTATATAGTGTATATAATTTCTTAGTATGTCCGGATGTTTATATGTATGTCCTATTCTCTTTCCGCAACTTTCTGAAGCCATCTGATGACATAGGAAGTATTGGTCATGAGGATAGTCCTAACAGAGCCACATTTTACGACTGCGCTAATGTAAAAATTACACATTCGTGGACACAATATATGTGAGCGTTCCAGAAGCTGCTTGGCGAATTTTGGCGAAACTAATGCACGGTCAGTCACACACTATCATCAGACTTACAGTACACCTACCGGACCATGAAATTGTATTCTTTAAGCAAGATCTCATTCACGGAGCGATCAGAAGTATATCCCTGAATGAATCCAATATCATCGCAGGAAGCGGCTAAGGCATTCGGTCTCCTACACGACGATACAGTATGGGAGTCAACACTCGAAGAAGCTGTAACGATGAGCATGCCTCATACACTCAGACAACTTTTCGTTTTTCTCGATGGACCTGGTGGAAGGCTGTAGCATCGACAGGAATAGCGCCAAATCTTTCGAAAGGAGGACGTACCTATCACTCTCAATTTAAACTTCCAGTGTCGTTAAAGAAGACTTCAACCTCAAGTATGAGAGCAAATACAAATGATGACCAACAAATTAAAAATGCCAAACTTATAATATGGGACGAGACAACAATGGCACCAATGCTGTTGATAAATGTTGCAACATCGGAGTTTGGAGAGGATATTATTGAAATTCCAAATGAAATGATGGTTCAAGACTCAATTGTAAAGAGCATTTGCGGTTGAAAATTGTACAGTAGAAAAGTATTCAAAATCTGCCATTATTTGTCCTAGAATTATGATGTTTGTCAAATCAACGAGGAGGTGTTAAACCTTTTAGAGGGCGAGCGTTCTGTAACGAACTTTTGTATCGTCAGTTATCACGGGTCTGCACACCTAGCTTTGCTACAGTTCTAGCTCAGGGAAACTGGCGTAGGTTGTGATAACATAGGTTTGTGTTACGTTTATTTAAAAATGTTGTTTATGTGTGCAGTATAGAGAAGGAAAATTTAGTAAAGAACCACAGAAAAATTAAAATGTATAACCTAGTCTGAAATATTTCTGCTTAATAGGGGAGAAGAGTTGTAAATTTTCCCCCAGGTCATTTCTCCCACCCAACCATGCTGATGACCATTAATGTATCTTCAGCCCATTAAATACATATTCTAAATCATCTACATTTCATCAACCATTCAATTAATTTTAACAAATCATATTCAATTCAAAATAATAAAATATAATCAATATAAAATTCTGATCAAAGAGCATAGTTATAATAATAATAAAACCAAAACAAATTGGAAAGAGAATGTTGTTGATCTCACTGATCAATGATTTAATGTAAATAACAAAACAAAATGCAATAACAAAATACAATACCTAATATTTTGAGCGAATGGAAAGTATATTACAAACTGGAAGTATAAATAATTTAAGAGTATTTAATTCATGATTTCTTTTCTTCTTTCATTAATTTGTTCTTTTAATCATTTATTATATTTTTCAATTTGTAAAGAGAATCAGATGTAATATGCTTTCATTCATTAAAATTTAATTGTAAATTACAACAAAAAAGATATAAAAATATTAAAATACTATAAAATTTGGAGACTTACTTAAGTTTGTCCAACGCAGTCAGCAGGCCTGTTGATTCGGTGGATGCATATTTTTGTTGTAGGTATTTGATTCTAGTGAGGTTTTTTGTTTATTATTTGTAGGGTTTTCGGTTAGAATTTTATTTTTGCATTATGTTGTGTTAGTTATAGATAGCTGTTTGGGATTATTTTTAATAACTATAACGTTGAAAGCAAGTGTAATATGTAAAAATGTTAATAAGTGGATAATGTTTAAATTTTATAATTCATTAAATTACTTATAAGTTTAATTAATATTATATATTAGTATAAAAAAAATATATATTATTTAATTTAACATAATTTTTATGAATCTAGTAGATTATTCGTATGTATATATTTTTGTTTTAATGGTAGGTCTTACGTTAGTGTTTTTAGTTTGAATTAGGTAAGTAGATAAGTTCTTTTCCAGATAAAAAAAAATTTTAATTAAATTAGAAAAATTCTTGTATGAATTAGGGTTAGATTGTAAGTTTATAATGTTAAATCGGACACTGTTAATTGTTAAATAGTGAGAGTAATGAATACAGTGATTACATAATCTAGGCAAAACACGTGTAGATAGATGATGGTTAGCACTTTTTAGATATACTTGTCGGGCCACAAAGACAAGTGGTGACAAATTAGAATTGGCTCTTTTATAGCTACGCCTGCTTATGCTTAGATGTAGTTTTAAAAAGTAGGAGTTACCGGGTTATCAATTGAGCGACGTAGTAGCTGACTACCAATCGATGTCTTGTACTCGAGGGTATGGGAGTATTGTTACCCCGTGATTTGGTGCTTTGAGCAACACACGTCTATAACAAAAGAAACAAATGAATGTGGGCTGTTTTATCAACACTATATTTAGCAATCCTAAGCCATAACTACTTACATTTCCATCAAATGTATAATGTGTATTGATACTATCACCGTGGTTATGTAATCACCACGTGAGTGTAGGACTTCAGGATTGAGTCCCAAAAATTTGGGTGAGCTAAATTAGCCAATTTAATAACTTGACAATTTTTGTTTCAAAATTATATTTTTTGTATTTATTATTAAATTTATCTTATATGTACTTTTTTTTTTAGATATTTAAAAAAAAAAAAACCAAAAAGAATAAGTTCAAATCAATGCTAAACAAATAATAGATTAAATATCCAATAGATTAAATTGTATTTTCAGTTTTGCAGTCGATTGATAAGTTTCGTTACCACCCATCACAGTTCCACATACTAGAGTATTGACACAGTAGAAAGTGATAGCATAGCCGAAAGAGAAAACTATCCGGTCGAGTTTTTGAACAGCCTTTCACCATCTGGTATGCCGCCTCATAAATTATACCTCAAGGTCGGTGCTATTGTAATGCTTCTGCAGAATTTAAATACGAGGAGAGGACTCTGTAATGGCACAATATTGCAGGTGACCAAACTTTCGAAAAACCTCATATGTGCAAATTAATTAATCCAGACCTCCCATTCGTTTTGCGCAGATCGCAATTCCCCATAAGGCTGCCATTTTCTATAACAATAAATAAAGCACAAGTTGGGGATCTATCTGTCTAAATCAGTGACAGATAGATCAGCCATGGCCAAATATATGTTGCATTTTCTAAAGGAACATTCCTACATGATGTTAGTGTGAAAGTGATTCATGAAGATAGGAAGCAGGGTATGCTTCGTAAGGGCAGTTCCACAGTATTCTCCTGTTTGGATTTATAGACTTTGATGATTTGCATGGCATGGACAGGCTTTTCAACTAGTAGTAACCAAGGTATATTAATTATAAGGTGGTGTCATCGGCGAATTCAGAATACCGAGCGAATTGGTTATATTTTTTTTTATATGTAGTTTGACATTGTGCCTGCACTTGAAGGCGAATTGGCTGTCAGGGAAAAATGTCAAAAACAGCTGACAAATAAATCAAAGCGAATTTTTGTTAAACAAAAAATGTTTATAAATTTGAATCTGTTTGTAATTTAATTTGATGTTTTTAAAAATATAACTAATTTCGTGTAGTATTATTATTGGTTTTAAAACATACACGAATTTAACAGCAAAACAAAGTTTGACATTTACAAAATGGAAACAAAGTTTGACATTGATTCTGCACCACGACGAAAAATGAACATAGTAGCAAAAAACGATCAGCTGTTCTGATAACACTACCTTATAATTAATATACATTGGTAGTAACTATATTTTTAGAATGCAGATTGATAAAAATGTATATTTACTGCAATTGACGGCTAATACAGTAGCAATTGTAAACCCTGGTTGCGTATTGAAAATATTATTTTTCTCTCGCTCTGCAAACCACAATCAATGAAAAATTGTTGTAGAACAGTGATATTCATTCCATACAACAATTGTTTAAAAAATTTAAACACATTTGTTAAGCTCCTTTAAAGAGCATAATAAATGTCTCATTTTTTCAGAAATTCAATAAGCATTGTTGTTGGTTGGTTTTTGGAAAAACAAAGTTAAAAATAAATAAAAAATTTGAGAGTATTTCGGCCGTATAATGTATATTCTTTCATTTCCTTAAAATTTAAATTATATTCATTTAATAAATTGGTTTTATCTGACAAAAATTATAAATTTAAACTTTCTTCATTTTGTTATTATTTTAAGTGTTTGACATTATGTTTGCTGGGTAGCTCTCTCACCAATACATCTTAATTTTTATTTTTGAACACCACTGTTGTAGAAAGTCAAAATAACCATACGGATCGATATTACTTTTTTGACTACTGTCAGTTGTTGCATATCTGTAATAATCTCTGTAAAGTCTGTATTACTACGTTTATACGCACGGCTTATTCGCAAATAAAAATATTGCAATTAGAAAAAAATGCCGCATAAACAGTGAATTAATTTTTTATTTGCGAATAGCTAACTCACGAAAACAATTCCTGATTAACGACACTATTTGCAAATAAGATTTTAAGCATTGCCATATGTTTTAACGCTTTTAGTTTATTAAGACGATTTTTAAATATTTCATTGCGTTTTTGAATTACTTGGATTGCAAGACGGACAAGAATTTTGGATTCTATAATTTTTACATTTAAAAAAATAAAAAATGTATCATATTTTATTCAATAAAAGAGCTACCAAAAAATTCAATTTTACCATCCGGCATCTCATAAAAACAAGAATTTTCTGTAACCAATGTGACATATAAACAGTGAGTTAGTTAATTGCAAATAATTTTTATTTGCGAATAGGCTACGTATAAACGTAGTATATGACAAGGTAATAATATTTATAATTGTCTCCTAATGAGCTAATATAAACATGTAAGATGACATTTAGAAGTGCTTCACAATTCACAAGATCACAGTAACAGTTTATATTTTTATAATGTATCGGACACCGGCTTCGCTAAAATGACTTTTTGTGTATATCAAAATTTTCTGATAAATTCAAAAAGGCATTTTTGGTTCACAATGTTAATGAAGATTATTTTTATTTATTTATTTATACCCATAACAATCAGATCATTTTTTAAATATATTAGAAATTTACTATTATATACAGTGTAAGACAAAAATGTGTAAATGATGGTCATATATTTACACTTTGTGACACCATTTTTAAAGTGCAATGTTTATAAAGAAACGTTTTGTGTTTTTTTAAACAATATTTATTAAGGATATTTTAGGACTAAATAAATAAAATATTTCCTTAATTATACTCCAGTAATCTAAAAAAAATAACTGCAACCCATTTACACACTTTTGGCGCAGATTACTAAAGTAACTTTTTTAGTACTTCGAATAACCTGCTTTCGCGTCAATGGCAGCCTGAATTCTGGAGGGCATACTCTCCACCAGTTTGCGACACTCTTCTTGCATTATAGATCCCTAGATATCATGGGAGCGCTCCTAGAGCTGGGTTGTGTTTCTAAATGCATTTTGATAATTATAAACGCGACGTTTTAGAATTCGCACCAAATTCTCAATCGGATTTAAATTCTGAGATTGTGGGAGTCAATCTAGCAATGTAATTTTGGCGGTTTTTAAAAAATTAAGCGTCTTTTTAGACTTATGTTTGTTGTCGTTATCTTGTAGTATCACAGTGTTTTCAATTTGTCCACGCCAATCATTCAGACTATCCACATCTGTTGTCTTGATAATGTCTATATACATTTCTGCATTCATATTACTACCAATTTTATGGAGTTTTCCTACACCTTTCGCAGAAAAACAACCACAAAATGGCAATATTCAACCACCATATTTCATAGTCGTCATAAAATCACGGTCTTTTAATGGCGCATTTCGTTTTTGGTAGTCATATTTTGGTCCATCAGTTCTAAAATGGTTAATTTTCGATTCATCTGTACAGATAACTTTTTCCCAATCATCAAAGGTCCATTTCTTAAAAAAATTTACAAATGTTAGTCGAAGAGACTTGTGTCTTTCAGTTAAACGAGGTTTTTTAACAATCTTTATTGCATAAAAACCACATCTTTTGATTTCTCTAAGAGATGCACGTTTTGAAATCTTAATTTGGTAGCATGAAGATAGTTTTGGTTGTACCTCACGGGGACTATTTTCTTCTCCTGATGCAACTAGACGTTATACAGTGAGACCATCTTTTAACAATAGAATTGAATTCCGTCCACAAATTGGTGCTGGAAAAGCCAAACCACATATATTCGCTATGTTCTCAACAGATTAAAAGAAATATTGAATTTAGTGGATATTTTTCGATGGGAGATACCATTTTTCAGCTGCTCGGTAACAGAATTTGCAACTTCGGTGATAATCTTCTTCATATTCAATATTCCTTAAAGAATTGTAAATTGTTAACTAGTAACATGTTTTAACTAACTGTCATTAATGAAATTGATTAAAATTGTTCTTTTTCTAAATAATAATAAGTTTATTTAACTTTAAAGAAAATGCGACAAAATTGTGTAATTCAGTTTTTAACTTTTTGATATCCTGGTATTTAAATGCCATTACTTGAAATTAATTCTTTTGTATTGCTATACTTCACTAATCATGATCTTCATATTGTGTAAAAAATATTGTCAGATTGGTAAATGTTGAGCATAAAAATTCAAATTATAGATATTTCCAAATTTATTTACACATTTGTGTCTCGTACTGTATATTCTTTAAATTCCTATAACTCCTATAGTTTTTGTGCTAAATTATAAGAGAGCTATCAACACAAAAAAAATATTAAAATGCAAGCAGTTTCACTGATCTTAATTTATACCTAATATTATTGTAACAAAATCAAAATACATGTAAAAATTCCACTTAAAGTACTCACTTTTATTACACCGTGTCTACAACAGACATGAAATGCTATAAAAATATGATGTTAAGAATTCATATTAAATTTTTAATATGTTTATGGTGGAGTACTAACTCATGTTAAAATATTTTTTCATTAATTTTTGATTGTCAGCGATGCAAATTGTAAAAAATCGTGTGTGTGTTTTATTTCTTTGTGATTTTAGTGTAGTGTATTTGTAGTGATGTAAATAAAAAAAAGCAACAAAATGACGGCTGTCAAGCTTAAACGTCATTTCATGTTATAAAAGAGTTGTTAAAACACACACCCTCATTTTCTGAATCTCTGGTTATTTTTTATCGTGACGATAAACTGACAGTTATCATACAAAAAAAGATAATTGGAGGATTATCGTTACGAAAAACGATAACCAGATATTGAGAAAATGGGGGACAGTTCAACAACCATGTTAAAACATTAGAAAAACGCTAACATGATGTGTCTATACCTAACACTAACGTCATGTTAATGTTAAGCATTTCATGTCGGTTGTAGAAGACCAAGTCGAATTCATACAAGGTGTAGGGTTCTATAGCTGAAACAAAAAGTCGACTTTTCCACCTTTCGACTTTTTCCGTTTTTTAAAAAGTCGACTTTTCGACTTTTGGTAGTTTATGAAAAGTTGACTTTTCGAACTTCGACTTTTTAGTTAATCGACTTTTTTCGACTTTTTTCAACTTTTTGCCATTTCTTGTAAAAAAATACATGGTTTCTACATTTATTGATGCGCCTTTTGTAATGTTTAGCAATAAAAATGAAATTTATTTTATAAACATTTATTTATTTATTATTTACATATATTAGCATACTCTCAAAAAATGCAAGTGCAATATTTTTTTTAACAATTAAAAAAGTCGACTTTTATCGACTATACGACTTTTATCGACTATTTTCGACTATTCGACTTTTGAGATAACATAATCGATTGTTCGACTTTTTTCCGACCAAAAAGTCGATTTCGACTTTTTTCAGGAAATAGTCTATTGTTCGAACAATCGACTTATAGAACCCTAACAAGGTGCTATCAGTTCCACAAATACAATTGGTCTTAACAAATGTCAAAAAACAAAAATGAAAAATTAAACAAATATGTATTAAAACTTAATCAAGGTGCATTTAATCAGGTGCCATCGGCAGCACAGCTGATTATAGAAATAGCACGCACAAATGTCAAACTACATATATAAAAAATATTCGCCCGTACGTCCGTATGTCAAACTCTACATATAAAAAATAAGTGAATTCGCCTGTATTTATTTCAATTCGCCACTGCTGTCACCTTGTTAAATACGTATATTAATTATAAGGTGGTGTCATCGGCGAATTCAGAATACCGAGCGAATTGGTTATATTTTTTTTCATATGTAGTTTGACATTGTGCCTGCACTTGAAGGCGAATTGGCTGTCAGGGAAAAATGTCAAAAACAGCTGACAAATAAATCAAAGCGAATTTTTGTTAAACAAAAAATGTTTATAAATTTGAATCTGTTTGTAATTTAATTTGATGTTTTTAAAAATATAACTAATTTCGTGTAGTATTATTATTGGTTTTAAAACATACACGAATTTAACAGCAAAACAAAGTTTGACATTTACAAAATGGAAACAAAGTTTGACATTGATTCTGCACCACGACGAAAAATGAACATAGTAGCAAAAAACGATCAGCTGTTCTGATAACACTACCTTATAATTAATATACATTGGTAGTAACTATATTTTTAGAATGCAGATTGATAAAAATGTATATTTACTGCAATTGACGGCTAATACAGTAGCAATTGTAAACCCTGGTTGCGTATTGAAAATATTATTTTTCTCTCGCTCTGCAAACCACAATCAATGAAAAATTGTTGTAGAACAGTGATATTCATTCCATACAACAATTGTTTAAAAAATTTAAACACATTTGTTAAGCTCCTTTAAAGAGCATAATAAATGTCTCATTTTTTCAGAAATTCAATAAGCATTGTTGTTGGTTGGTTTTTGGAAAAACAAAGTTAAAAATAAATAAAAAATTTGAGAGTATTTCGGCCGTATAATGTATATTCTTTCATTTCCTTAAAATTTAAATTATATTCATTTAATAAATTGGTTTTATCTGACAAAAATTATAAATTTAAACTTTCTTCATTTTGTTATTATTTTAAGTGTTTGACATTATGTTTGCTGGGTAGCTCTCTCACCAATACATCTTAATTTTTATTTTTGAACACCACTGTTGTAGAAAGTCAAAATAACCATACGGATCGATATTACTTTTTTGACTACTGTCAGTTGTTGCATATCTGTAATAATCTCTGTAAAGTCTGTATTACTACGTTTATACGCACGGCTTATTCGCAAATAAAAATATTGCAATTAGAAAAAAATGCCGCATAAACAGTGAATTAATTTTTTATTTGCGAATAGCTAACTCACGAAAACAATTCCTGATTAACGACACTATTTGCAAATAAGATTTTAAGCATTGCCATATGTTTTAACGCTTTTAGTTTATTAAGACGATTTTTAAATATTTCATTGCGTTTTTGAATTACTTGGATTGCAAGACGGACAAGAATTTTGGATTCTATAATTTTTACATTTAAAAAAATAAAAAATGTATCATATTTTATTCAATAAAAGAGCTACCAAAAAATTCAATTTTACCATCCGGCATCTCATAAAAACAAGAATTTTCTGTAACCAATGTGACATATAAACAGTGAGTTAGTTAATTGCAAATAATTTTTATTTGCGAATAGGCTACGTATAAACGTAGTATATGACAAGGTAATAATATTTATAATTGTCTCCTAATGAGCTAATATAAACATGTAAGATGACATTTAGAAGTGCTTCACAATTCACAAGATCACAGTAACAGTTTATATTTTTATAATGTATCGGACACCGGCTTCGCTAAAATGACTTTTTGTGTATATCAAAATTTTCTGATAAATTCAAAAAGGCATTTTTGGTTCACAATGTTAATGAAGATTATTTTTATTTATTTATTTATACCCATAACAATCAGATCATTTTTTAAATATATTAGAAATTTACTATTATATACAGTGTAAGACAAAAATGTGTAAATGATGGTCATATATTTACACTTTGTGACACCATTTTTAAAGTGCAATGTTTATAAAGAAACGTTTTGTGTTTTTTTAAACAATATTTATTAAGGATATTTTAGGACTAAATAAATAAAATATTTCCTTAATTATACTCCAGTAATCTAAAAAAAATAACTGCAACCCATTTACACACTTTTGGCGCAGATTACTAAAGTAACTTTTTTAGTACTTCGAATAACCTGCTTTCGCGTCAATGGCAGCCTGAATTCTGGAGGGCATACTCTCCACCAGTTTGCGACACTCTTCTTGCATTATAGATCCCTAGATATCATGGGAGCGCTCCTAGAGCTGGGTTGTGTTTCTAAATGCATTTTGATAATTATAAACGCGACGTTTTAGAATTCGCACCAAATTCTCAATCGGATTTAAATTCTGAGATTGTGGGAGTCAATCTAGCAATGTAATTTTGGCGGTTTTTAAAAAATTAAGCGTCTTTTTAGACTTATGTTTGTTGTCGTTATCTTGTAGTATCACAGTGTTTTCAATTTGTCCACGCCAATCATTCAGACTATCCACATCTGTTGTCTTGATAATGTCTATATACATTTCTGCATTCATATTACTACCAATTTTATGGAGTTTTCCTACACCTTTCGCAGAAAAACAACCACAAAATGGCAATATTCCACCACCATATTTCATAGTCGTCATAAAATCACGGTCTTTTAATGGCGCATTTCGTTTTTGGTAGTCATATTTTGGTCCATCAGTTCTAAAATGGTTAATTTTCGATTCATCTGTACAGATAACTTTTTCCCAATCATCAAAGGTCCATTTCTTAAAAAAATTTACAAATGTTAGTCGAAGAGACTTGTGTCTTTCAGTTAAACGAGGTTTTTTAACAATCTTTATTGCATAAAAACCACATCTTTTGATTTCTCTAAGAGATGCACGTTTTGAAATCTTAATTTGGTAGCATGAAGATAGTTTTGGTTGTACCTCACGGGGACTATTTTCTTCTCCTGATGCAACTAGACGTTATACAGTGAGACCATCTTTTAACAATAGAATTGAATTCCGTCCACAAATTGGTGCTGGAAAAGCCAAACCACATATATTCGCTATGTTCTCAACAGATTAAAAGAAATATTGAATTTAGTGGATATTTTTCGATGGGAGATACCATTTTTCAGCTGCTCGGTAACAGAATTTGCAACTTCGGTGATAATCTTCTTCATATTCAATATTCCTTAAAGAATTGTAAATTGTTAACTAGTAACATGTTTTAACTAACTGTGTTACGTGTCTCTTTGTTGATCTGGTGTGTTTCGATGCCACCTCGACTAGCTCTACTTTCGGCGTGGGAACTCAACCCGCATCTACATCACTAAGAGAATGTATCAATAAATTAAAATAAACAAAACAAAATCCCTAACAAATTCCTAACATAAAACACTAGTTTCACCAACACTGAACATCAAACAATTTAACCGTGGATTAGATGTCAAGTCCACGTACGTTGCCCACCCTACCATAGTCATTTCATTTCCTAATGACCCCTACAATTTACCAATCCAACAACTTACCAAATCATCACACTCTCGTCATCTTCGGCCCACTGTACCTGAAATCTTACACAATTAGTAACACATATTTATACAAATTCTATTTCTTATTACATTTATTAATCAAAACAATGAAATTAAACATAAATAAAACTTATACATAAATAAATAATTAAAATGTCTCTCAATATAACGTAAAAAAAAAAAAGGACTTATACATATACTTTTAATCCTAAAATGTCAGTTACTTTTTTCTTATTTCCTGTTATGATAATTATAGTCTATGTTTATTTCCTTTCATATCAAAATTTTAAAACCCTTAGGTTTAAACCGAATGGTCTTTTGACCTGTTATATAAATTCAAAACAAATCGTCTTAATATTCCTTCACGATCCATAAATTTGTTTTCAAACTTCTTGTTTTCGTTTTTTTCTCTCAACACATCACTTGCCCATTTAGGCAGTGAAAATAATCATAATAAATATTTAGTATTCTGTTTTTTTATAGATACTGTAATAATATTATGACTTTTCAAAAAAAAAAAAAATGTCTTATATTAATAACTAAAGAAAATACTAATTTATAATTGAAGCTACAAACTTCTTCTAATCGGAAATAAAACTTAAACAATAACAATACAAAAAAAAAAACACAATTTGCCTACACACAAGGATTACTAAAAGAAAAGTTCTGAAGAGTTACACTCCACTCTGAGTAAATACGATTTTTATTCACCTTCACTCTGATTTATGTCCCTAAAGGAGCTCCCTGAAAGACACCTAAGAGCCTAGTGTTTATCAACTTATATTATTTTACCGCTATTTAACTTTATTCTTTTAGTTATCCCTTTACAACATAAAACACTATTCAATTACAAAATTTCATACCTTAAGATCTAACAGACTAAACTTATTCTAACACAATTAATTTTCGTACTTAACCTACCCTAACTAATACTACCCTAATGCTTTTTATTCTTTATTTTGGGATATTTCTATTCGTGTGGATCTTCTTTTCAGGTTTTTGTCCTGGTTTGAGGGTTCTAGTCCCGGGTTATTTACGTCCCACTTTGTGGAATTGATCCTAACACAAATTTTCATTCATAGATGTCGTATTTATCCTCACAGGGTCAACAATATATATGAAAGTTTTATGTGAACTGTATTACCTTTGGTTTATTTTAAAATTTAAATATAAATATTCTTCCACCGTTTTTCTGACCACAGGATGATTCTGGAATTACCTCAGTATTGGTGACGTTTTCACCTTATTGTGTGGCTTCCTTATCCTCTGGCACAAAATCTATTATAAAAAATTACCTATTTGAAACAATTCTTCATTTTTCAACGTATTCTTGAATTCATACTCACACGTTTCCTCAGTATATTTAAAATTTCAAATAAATAAATTATTAAGTTCTGCACGGATATTTCCCTTTACCACAGTACCAAAGTTCACTAATTTAACTTTTCACACATAAACTTTATATTATCCTTGCTATTCAATATTGAGATGTTTCTTTAACAACTTTAGTTTATAGAATGTGCGTTAACACAAACTCATGTGTCCATTACCTATACTTTTCTTTAAAATTTCAAACAAGAAAAGTAACAGAAAAACATACAAACAAATATCATAATAAAAAAAAATACATAACATGTTTTTACAATATAGTGGACAACAACATAGTTTGGGTTAATGCACTTATAACCTTGGCCTTGAACAATCGCCTTTTTCTTAAGAGACAAGTTTTGAGTTTGTATTTCTCTTCCTTCTCTTACTTGGTATTTGGCAATCCTAATTTTGTGGTTATTATTATGATATTCGAATCACCCTGTCATTGATCATGTCCCACATTTTGACATTTTAACAATACAAATATTAAACATAAGTATCAAAACAAACAAAAGGAATCACAATTACTAAACAACATCATATTTCAACAAAAATTATAGTAATTTAAACAAAAAAAAATACAAAGAATCAACAAAAATAACAATCACAGATCATATTGCTCCTGATTAATAAAACGTGACAGACCATGATGACAACATATAGGCAACAAAAAAAAACGTAAGTATGAGCACAAAAATAAAAAAAAAGATTTCCGGCCATTTAGCACCTCTATCTAACCACCACAATAATTAAAAATTGTCTGTCCATGGAGCACCGCTACCTCAACAAAACTCTGGTGTATCAAGACAGCACTCGCAGATACGACAGTGTGAGGTAGTTTTGTTTTTAAGTTCAGCGCCCAACGTAGGCTACACCCACAACACTACATCCAAAGAGTTAGCCGGGCAATCCACAACAAAAGTTAAAGTTAGGGAAGTATAATAATTTCTTGTTATTTGTATAAATGGTACTTTGTTCATGTTCCTTACTATTTTCAGGTATTATGTGAGTTGCTTAGGATACTAAACACTGTACGAGGAATAATATTAGTATAATTAAAGAAGAAATAATCAACACATCAAAGACAACAACACGAACCTTAACCTAATATTGCACACGTAGAAATATTGCACTTGTAAGTTAAAATTGTATTAATTGTCTCTAATATATTGCACTTTTGATCTTTTAAAACTATATTGCACATTATTCTCTTTACTGTTTAATATCTTTTGCGTGGTAAATTCCCAATGGTGTACCAGATAAGCCTTCCAATTCATACATGTTGTTCCCTATGGCCCTTAAAATTCTACATTTAGTAAATTTTCTACACAGTTTTGCGTTTATGTTTTTCTTAAAATCGCTAAGGATAAAATTTCTTTTATACACTTCCTGTCCAGGAACGAATTTCACTATCCTTGCACCGCGGTTATATCTCAGTGCACTCTTTTCATATGCGTTATTCAGATTCTCTTTTATCTTATCCCTAATCAATTTTATTCTATCAGCATTCTCAATCACGACTTCATTATCGTCCAGAGCTTTTAATTGTCTGGCCAACTTATAGTCTGATCCGCAGGTAAACAGATTTTGACCAAACAACGCGAAAAAAGGACTATATCCGGTTGCAGAATGCCAAGAAGTTCGTAAGGACAATTCAATATTTGGTAAATTAATGTCCCATTCCCTATGATCGTCCTCCAGATATGCTCTGATGGCCGAAAGAACACTTTGGTTCACTCTTTCAGATGCATTGGACTGCGGAGAGTGAACAGCAGTTCTCATATGCTTGATTTCATAGGTTTCTAATAGTCTTGCAAACTCTTTTGAGGTGAACTGTTGTCCATTGTCCGAATGGATAACTTCCGGTACACCGAAAACATGAAATACCTGCTCTTTTAAAAACTTCACTACATTTGCAGTCGTAGCTTCTTTCATAGCTTTTAGAAAGACAAACTTGGTCATATGATCTACCACTATAAATATATATGCATTACCCGTTTTTGATCTTGGATATTTGCCAAGAAAATCTATATAAAGTTTCTGAAAAGGTCTATCTGTCATAACCTGTTTACCTATTTCCGGTTTCAATGTCATGTTAGTTGGTTTAGTTTCCTTGCAAATAGTACAATTCCTCACAAAATGTTTAATTTGAGATATCATATTAGGCCAGTAGTATTTGGTTCTCACTCTTTGTAGCGTTTTGCTAATACCTCCGTGAGCTTTGTCCTCTGGTTCATGAGCTTCCCTTATTAGTACATGGGTTAATGAACTAGGAATCCATAATTTCCACCTAAATTCCTCCTGCGAATCTGTTTCGGTTATACACCTTTTAAAAACTAAACCGTTACTAGTTTTTATATCCGGTAATTTATCGCCATTTTTCGTTACAGTGTCTATTAAATCCTTATACTCTTCCGATTCAAATTCCAATGTTTCAAAACCTAATATGTTTCCTTTATCCACTTCCATTTCCTCTACTAATCTGGATAACGTATCTGCTACGATGTTTTCTGAGCTTTACAATGTTCGATTTCAAAATCGTAACTCTGTAATTGTAGAGCCCATCTGGCCAACCTACCATTTAAATCCCTAAGTGACATCAGCCATTTCAAACTTGCGTGATCGGTAATCACTGTAAATGGCATAAGTTCAATATACGGCCTGAATCTCTTGATAGCCAAGACAGCAGCCAAACACTCCTTTTCTGTTACACTGTAGTGTTTTTGCGCTTCGATTAGTTTTTGGGAAAAGAATGAGATTGGTTTTTCATTGCCTAAATCATCTTTCTGAAACAACACTGCTCCGACCGCATAATCCGAAGCATCGCATTGGACAAAAAATCGTTTTCCGAAATTCGGATGTGCAAGTACTGGAGCTAGGGTTGCCAGCCTGGCTGGACTTGGCTGGATTGTCCAGCTTTTTTGATGCCTGTCCAGTTTCAAGCTAAAATTTTATTTGTCCAGCTAAATAGAAATTTTCGACAATAATATCTATATTATTTATAAAAAAGTGTATGTATTTTTTTAAGAAAGGAAAAAATAAATGCCAAAATGTCGATATAATGACCGTACTTATAAATAGCCAAAGTTAACAGCATTTTAAAAAAATTTCGCCTAATGAACAAAAAACTTTTAAGACTGAAGTAGAAGACTTTTCAAAAACAGCGGTCAGCTATTTAGAAAATCGTTTTTTTAAAAAATAGCATTTTTAAAATTAAAATAAAAACATATTTTCATGGGTAGATTTACAAAAACTTCCGCAAAACCTTCAAATATCTGAAGAAATAGATAACGATAAACTTAACATATATCGATTACTGCAGCCTTCGCGAAGTTTATAAACAAATACCAAGAGATTTGTCAAATGATATGATCCTATTTTATTACCAAAGGTGAAAGGAATGAATTCAAGAATTTAAGAAAAGTTATATGTTTCGTATTTTCAGTACCAGTAAGCAAAGCTTTTTGTGAAAGAGTTTTTACTGTTTTAACCCTCCGACGGTTGAGGAGAAGTTGCCCTTATACGAAGTACAAGGTCCACAGCGACCCTGTACTTCTATTATATAAAAACGCATTTTTTTGTTTTGATTTTTTATTATTTACTAATTATACGAAAAAGTTTTTGACACAATTTGTAATGTACTCAACAAAACCTATAACCCACGCTTTGTAGTTTTCCATGTTTCCATGTACCGTGTAATACAAATATATGTTGATTACAATAGATAAAAATATATTTTAATAAAAATTATTTACACAAATCAAAATTAACATTTTCTCAGTAATTTTTTTAATATCCAGTTTTTTTTTGATTTGTCCAGCTTTTTATACCCCAATGTCCAGCTTTTTGCAAATCTGAATCTGGCAACCCTAACTGGAGCCGATGTCAAGGCCATTTTCAACTTATTAAAACTTTCGATGGCTCTTTCATTAAGTTCGAACTTTGTTCCTTTCTTTATTAGATCGGATAGTGGAGCAGTCAAGGTAGAGAAATCGCGTATAAAACGGCGGTACCAACCCGCGGTACCTAAAAAACTGCGAACTTCTCTAACTGATCTAGGTAATGGTATATTCTTAATTGCTTCGATCTTCTTAGGATCCGTTTTCATAATGCCACCTCCCACAATAAAACCTAAATAATTAAGTTCTGTAAAACAAAACTTTGATTTTCCTAAGCCTATCGTTAAGTTTGCCTTGTTTAAACAGTTAGCTACTTTCTCTAGTAAATTTAAATGCTGGTCAAAATCTGCAGATATTATCAACAGATCGTCCAGATAGGTGAAAACATTTTGTTTCATTTCCTGAGGAATAACCTTGTCCATCAACCTACATAGTCTTTGCGCCGCGTTACATAAACCAAACGGCATAACAACATACTGGTATAGAGGCCGGCCTGGAACAGTGAATGCCGTGTATGTCCTAGACTTCTTTTCCAGCTCGATTTGCCAGAAGGCATATTTTAAATCGACACTGCTGATGTAATACGTCTCGTCCAGTCTACTCAGAATTCCTTCAATGTTCTGTATGGGGTATGCGTCCTTGATTGTCCTGTCGTTTAACTTCCTAGCGTCAAGACATAAACGATTCTTCCCTGGCTTTCGTACAAGTGTGCATCTGTTGCTCCAAGGACTCTGACTTTCCTCTATAACTCCTAATCTCAACATGTTATCAATCTCTGTATATATTAAATCCTGCACCGCTGGCGATACTGGATAATACCTATCCTTAACTGGTGTCGTATTATCCGTTAGTTCTATGGTATGAAGCTCTAAATTGGTTCTACCCAAACCATCTCTTTCATAAGTTCGAAAATTGTCAACGACCTTTCTCAATCTATCCCTTTGTTGACTAGTCAGATCGTGTTGTTTTACATCCTTCAACTCAAGAGGAAAAGTTTCCATTAAATTCTCTGGTTTTAACTCTGATATTTCAAACAGACCTGGTGCAATATCGAATTTTTTTCAAAAATCGATTCCTAAGTAGGCTTTTTGAATCAAATTTGGACACAAATAGAATTCTATGTTATGCTTTTGACCTTTATAATCTACTTTAGCTTCAATTTTCCCTAAGATCTGATATAGTTTTCCGCCTGCAGTTTGGATTTCAGAGAAAACTGGTTTAATTCGACCGTTTAACTTCTCTACTATCTGTTCGCAATCTTTCCCAAGCAAACTTATCGAAGCCCCACTGTCTAAAAGACATTTTACTTCAATATTATCTAGTTTTACTTCGATAAATGCTCTGGGATCTATATCGATGTTTGTGATCTGATCACATTTTTGGACAAATTTACTTATCTCATTGCATATTGTCTTCTTTTTCTTAAATCTATTCCTAGTGCCTTTTATCTTCCTTAGTTTCGCATGATCATCACCTGTATTGAAGATTCTATTCCTAACGTCTATATATCGTTTCAAGCGCTCTTCATAAGACCCTATAATTCTTCTATTATTACTGTTTTCTTTTATTACTTTTTCATTAGATTTGTCTGTCAAAATTACTTTGTTATCCCTAATTTTGTATTTTTCAGGATCAATATAAACACACTGAATACCTATATCTCTTGTTGTTCGGCTGTTGTCTGTGTGGAGCGTGATTCTGCCGCCTTCATCACACTCCCTATCCTGTTTCCCGAACATTTGGGACATTTAGGAGTAACAACTCCCATTAACCCACATTTGTAGCAGAATAAGGTTCTCTGAACACTGGGACAATCATTAAATAGATGACCTGGTAATCTACAATTCCAGCAAAGCATTCTGTCTGTACTCATAGTGTTCGATTTCCGGTAAGTATTGTCCGTTTTATATTTTATTTCCTCAACTACTTCCGTTTCCTTTTCCCTTTCAAGTTCTATTTCAACTTCTTCGACTTGTCGCCTAGGTGGTATGAAACGGGTTTGTGGAATGTTGGACGTCTGCCTACGGAAATAATTCCTTTCTACTTCCTTACAAGTATCTCTCAAATGTTCTACAGAAAACACTTGCACAGAATACACTATTTGCGAAATACCTTGACGTAAGTTTCTCTTCAATATACGTATAACTTCGTATTCTGGCAATGGATTTCTAAGTCTTGCTCTTAACTTTCTCATAGCCTGAAAGAAATCATCAATTGATTCTCCGGGTTGTTGTCGTCGCTCTTCAAAATCCCTTAACCTTTCATACTCACTTCGAATTGAGCCATATTGTATCCTAAGAGCTTTTTTCAATTCATCCCACGATTCAATTGGCCTTTGTTGCACGAGGAGCCAATACCAGTCTTTGGCATCTCCCTTTAGCAATTTGTGGAATTCGCCTTGTAAATCCTGCCATGAGTAATTATGATATTTGAGCATATATTCGATTCTAAATATGTACAGTTTATCTATGTTGCCATCGAAACTGATGTCCCATTTATCTACACCTATTAGATTCCTTATTGGTTTATGTGTTGCATAAAGGTTTGGTGGTGAAAGATTGTCAGGCGGCGTATTTATATTCGAAGTGTAATCCCTAAAATCTAACCTCCTTGGTGGACATGGCTGAGTTTCCGGCTTCCTCTTTTGCGGTGCCCCGTCTATCTGGCCTGACCTTTTCTCATTCTCCTCACTAATCAAAGACTCTACACCATCACTTGTTTTTCCTACCGTATTCATTTTCTGAAATTCCCTAATCATTCTGGAAAAACCTTCTTCTAAACTTCCTTTTATTTTCAAATCTAATTTGTCCTCGAGTTCTGATCTATAATTCTTCACATTTTCAGCTATCAAATCTCGGATAAGTCCAGCATAAGCTCTCGGACTATGGCCCGTTGAATATCCTTTTTGTGTCTGAGGAATATTTGGTGGTGGAAAATTATATGTTTTCGGAGGAACAAAAGTTTTCGGTATTGCTCCGGTTTGTTGTCCAGGAACTGCCGTTTGTGTTTGCGATGGTGGACCGTATGACTGGTGAGTTTGTGGTGTTGAAATAGTTTCTGACATATCTATAAATGTCCCTGTTTCCCTAGGTTCCTTATCGGTATTTAATGGTGTTCTCCCTACTGGCATTTTCAAAATTTGATTTTTAAACATAAAATTTGAAATTAAACATAAGATAAACAAATACTAAACTATTACATTAATTCTTACATACATTTAACAAAACACTAATACAAAATTTAAACATAAATAAACGTTCACGTAAACACTTTTTCAAATTACGTGACACACAAACATACGATAAGATTTTATAAAAATAAATATTACACAACATAAAAAGACAAAATATATCAAATGATTTAACAAAACAAAAAATGTTTACAACATATAACATATAAGACACAAAAAAAAAACAATTCTCATAAAAAGTTACAGGCACATTGGTATTCCGACAGAAAAAGAGAATATTGATGATAGTTGTTGGTATATTAACGCTTTCCTTTACTATTTGATGTTCTGGTAAATAAACATAAAATCTTTTCCATCAACATAAATCACAAAAATGCAAACTGAACATTCATTTATTTCAGGACAATTTGCGATTAATGTTTCTGGCTTCCGGTTTAATCAAATCAATATCTGCAACTAGGTTTGCTAAACTATATCCTAGGACAAATATTAATTTAATTTTCTTCTCACTATCTCTATCACAAAATGCAAACTGATTCTTCAGAATTCAGGACATTTGTGTAAGATAATAAGATTCGGAGAATAATAGTTCCAGTATTCGCAAACTTGACTATTAATGTTAAGGACGATTCTGAATCTATATTTTCCTAATTTCCACTACTGATAATCAATACTAATTCGAAATACGCAAACTAACATATCATTTCCGTTAGGACGATTTCACATTAGTATGTAAATCCTATTCTAAATTCTATTTCCATGCGTTTAGCTGTTGTACGCGACCTACTTATACACCTTAGAATACATATTCGTGGATTTGAAAATGAATTCTAGGTTGTCTCTTTTTAAAAATTGGGCGCCATTATTGTTACGTGTCTCTTTGTTGATCTGGTGTGTTTCGATGCCACCTCGACTAGCTCTACTTTCGGCGTGGGAACTCAACCCGCATCTACATCACTAAGAGAATGTATCAATAAATTAAAATAAACAAAACAAAATCCCTAACAAATTCCTAACATAAAACACTAGTTTCACCAACACTGAACATCAAACAATTTAACCGTGGATTAGATGTCAAGTCCACGTACGTTGCCCACCCTACCATAGTCATTTCATTTCCTAATGACCCCTACAATTTACCAATCCAACAACTTACCAAATCATCACACTCTCGTCATCTTCGGCCCACTGTACCTGAAATCTTACACAATTAGTAACACATATTTATACAAATTCTATTTCTTATTACATTTATTAATCAAAACAATGAAATTAAACATAAATAAAACTTATACATAAATAAATAATTAAAATGTCTCTCAATATAACGTAAAAAAAAAAAAGGACTTATACATATAGTTTTAATCCTAAAATGTCAGTTACTTTTTTCTTATTTCCTGTTATGATAATTATAGTCTATGTTTATTTCCTTTCATATCAAAATTTTAAAACCCTTAGGTTTAAACCGAATGGTCTTTTGACCTGTTATATAAATTCAAAACAAATCGTCTTAATATTCCTTCACGATCCATAAATTTGTTTTCAAACTTCTTGTTTTCGTTTTTTTCTCTCAACACATCACTTGCCCATTTAGGCAGTGAAAATAATCATAATAAATATTTAGTATTCTGTTTTTTTATAGATACTGTAATAATATTATGACTTTTCAAAAAAAAAAAAAAATGTCTTATATTAATAACTAAAGAAAATACTAATTTATAATTGAAGCTACAAACTTCTTCTAATCGGAAATAAAACTTAAACAATAACAATACAAAAAAAAAAAAACACAATTTGCCTACACACAAGGATTACTAAAAGAAAAGTTCTGAAGAGTTACACTCCACTCTGAGTAAATACGATTTTTATTCACCTTCACTCTGATTTATGTCCCTAAAGGAGCTCCCTGAAAGACACCTAAGAGCCTAGTGTTTATCAACTTATATTATTTTACCGCTATTTAACTTTATTCTTTTAGTTATCCCTTTACAACATAAAACACTATTCAATTACAAAATTTCATACCTTAAGATCTAACAGACTAAACTTATTCTAACACAATTAATTTTCGTACTTAACCTACCCTAACTAGTACCACCCTAATGCTTTTTATTCTTTATTTTGGGATATTTCTATTCGTGTGGATCTTCTTTTCAGGTTTTTGTCCTGGTTTGAGGGTTCTAGTCCCGGGTTATTTACGTCCCACTTTGTGGAATTGATCCTAACACAAATTTTCATTCATAGATGTCGTATTTATCCTCACAGGGTCAACAATATATATGAAAGTTTTATGTGAACTGTATTACCTTTGGTTTATTTTAAAATTTAAATATAAATATTCTTCCACCGTTTTTCTGACCACAGGATGATTCTGGAATTACCTCAGTATTGGTGACGTTTTCACCTTATTGTGTGGCTTCCTTATCCTCTGGCACAAAATCTATTATAAAAAATTACCTATTTGAAACAATTCTTCATTTTTCAACGTATTCTTGAATTCATACTCACACGTTTCCTCAGTATATTTAAAATTTCAAATAAATAAATTATTAAGTTCTGCACGGATATTTCATTCCCTTTACCACAGTACCAAAGTTCACTAATTTAACTTTTCACACATAAACTTTATATTATCCTTGCTATTCAATATTGAGATGTTTCTTTAACAACTTTAGTTTATAGAATGTGCGTTAACACAAACTCATGTGTCCATTACCTATACTTTTCTTTAAAATTTCAAACAAGAAAAGTAACAGAAAAACATACAAACAAATATCATAATAAAAAAAAATACATAACATGTTTTTACAATATAGTGGACAACAACATAGTTTGGGTTAATGCACTTATAACCTTGGCCTTGAACAATCGCCTTTTTCTTAAGAGACAAGTTTTGAGTTTGTATTTCTCTTCCTTCTCTTACTTGGTATTTGGCAATCCTAATTTTGTGGTTATTATTATGATATTCGAATCACCCTGTCATTGATCATGTCCCACATTTTGACATTTTAACAATACAAATATTAAACATAAGTATCAAAACAAACAAAAGGAATCACAATTACTAAACAACATCATATTTCAACAAAAATTATAGTAATTTAAACAAAAAAAATACAAAGAATCAACAAAAATAACAATCACAGATCATATTGCTCCTGATTAATAAAACGTGACAGACCATGATGACAACATATAGGCAACAAAAAAAACGTAAGTATGAGCACAAAAATAAAAAAAAAGATTTCCGGCCATTTAGCATCTCTATCTAACCACCACAATAATTAAAAATTGTCTGTCCATGGAGCACCGCTACCTCAACAACTGTCATTAATGAAATTGATTAAAATTGTTCTTTTTCTAAATAATAATAACAAGTTTATTTAACTTTAAAGAAAATGCGACAAAATTGTGTAATTCAGTTTTTAACTTTTTGATATCCTGGTATTTAAATGCCATTACTTGAAATTAATTTTTTTGTATTGCTATACTTCACTAATCATGATCTTCATATTGTGTAAAAAATATTGTCAGATTGGTAAATGTTGAGCATAAAAATTCAAATTATAGATATTTCCAAATTTATTTACACATTTGTGTCTCGTACTGTATATTCTTTAAATTCCTATAACTCCTATAGTTTTTGTGCTAAATTATAAGAGAGCTATCAACACAAAAAAAATATTAAAATGCAAGCAGTTTCACTGATCTTAATTTATACCTAATATTATTGTAACAAAATCAAAATACATGTAAAAATTCCACTTAAAGTACTCACTTTTATTACACCGTGTCTACAACAGACATGAAATGCTATAAAAATATGATGTTAAGAATTCATATTAAATTTTTAATATGTTTATGGTGGAGTACTAACTCATGTTAAAATATTTTTTCATTAATTTTTGATTGTCAGCGATGCAAATTGTAAAAAATCGTGTGTGTGTTTTATTTCTTTGTGATTTTAGTGTAGTGTATTTGTAGTGATGTAAATAAAAAAAAGCAACAAAATGACGGCTGTCAAGCTTAAACGTCATTTCATGTTATAAAAGAGTTGTTAAAACACACACCCTCATTTTCTGAATCTCTGGTTATTTTTTATCGTGACGATAAACTGACAGTTATCATACAAAAAAAAGATAATTGGAGGATTATCGTTACGAAAAACGATAACCAGATATTGAGAAAATGGGGGACAGTTCAACAACCATGTTAAAACATTAGAAAAACGCTAACATGATGTGTCTATACCGAACACTAACGTCATGTTAATGTTAAGCATTTCATGTCGGTTGTAGAAGACCAAGTCGAATTCATACAAGGTGTAGGGTTCTATAGCTGAAACAAAAAGTCGACTTTTCCACCTTTCGACTTTTTCCGTTTTTTAAAAAGTCGACTTTTCGAACTTTCGACTTTTGGTAGTTTATGAAAAGTTGACTTTTCGAACTTCGACTTTTTAGTTAATCGACTTTTTTCGACTTTTTTCAACTTTTTGCCATTTCTTGTAAAAAAATACATGGTTTCTACATTTATTGATGCGCCTTTTGTAATGTTTAGCAATAAAAATGAAATTTATTTTATAAACATTTATTTATTTATTATTTACATATATTAGCATACTCTCAAAAAATGCAAGTGCAATATTTTTTTTAACAATTAAAAAAGTCGACTTTTATCGACTATACGACTTTTATCGACTATTTTCGACTATTCGACTTTTGAGATAACATAATCGATTGTTCGACTTTTTTCCGACCAAAAAGTCGATTTCGACTTTTTTCAGGAAATAGTCTATTGGTCGAACAATCGACTTATAGAACCCTAACAAGGTGCTATCAGTTCCACAAATACAATTGGTCTTAACAAATGTCAAAAAACAAAAATGAAAAATTAAACAAATATGTATTAAAACTTAATCAAGGTGCATTTAATCAGGTGCCATCGGCAGCACAGCTGATTATAGAAATAGCACGCACAAATGTCAAACTACATATATAAAAAATATTCGCCCGTACGTCCGTATGTCAAACTCTATATATAAAAAATAAGTGAATTCGCCTGTATTTATTTCAATTCGCCACTGCTGTCACCTTGTTAAATACGCCTTGAACTTAATGTAGTGTAGATAATTGTATAAATATAAAAATTACCCCAGTTTTTAACGACTTCATATAAAACGCCATTCTAAAGGCCCCTAAAGAGCTAGGAAGCTAAAATTTTTTATATTTGGATTGCATGAAAATGTAGCTTTGGATTGCTTGAGATTGTAGCTTTCTAATAAGGTATAACTTAAGTAGATAGCATATATAGTACCCGATATATATGAGGGTATATCGGACATTTTTCGAAAACTGTCCCAAAATTACCCCAGTTTTTAACGACTTCATATAAATCGCAATTCTAAAGGCCCCTAAAGAGCTAGGAAGCTAAGTTGTTTTATATTTCGATTGCATGAGAATGTAGCTTTCTGATAAGGTATAACTTAAGTAGCTAGCGTAATTAGTACCCGATATATATGCGGGTATATCGGACATTTTTCGAAAAATGTCCCAAAATTACCCCAGTTTTTAACGACTTCATATAAATCGCAATTTTAGAAGGCCCCTAAAGAGCTAGGCAGCTAAGTTGTTTTATATTTGGATTGCATGAGAATGTAGCTTTCTGATAAGGTATAACTCAAGCAGCTAGCATAATTAGTACCCGATATATATGCGGGTATATCGGACATTTTTCGAAAAATGTCCCAAAATTACCCCAGTTTTTAACGACTTCATATAAATCGCAATTTTAGAAGGCCAGCTTTGACAACTGTTAGAACCAAAAAGCGAAAAAAAATTATCATCTGTTTGACTGTATAAAATATTAAAAAGAAACATTAAACAAAAATCATATTAAAATGAATGGCGAACAATTAATATCATTGGTGCAGTTCATTGAGTGTTTTTTTAACAAATATAGTTCCGGCTATAAACTGACGGATAAAAGAAAATAATTATTTGATGTATAAATACAAATTGAGCGACGAAAAATATTCTGTTTGTTTATGTCAAAAATGACACTTTTTGAATGTTCTATAATTACTCTAAAGCCTTACGCTAAGTCAACATTACGGTTACATATCATCAACCCTGCCAACAATTAATATCCGAAAAGTGTCCCAAACGTATCATCTTGAAGTTGAAACTCATCGAATGTCGCTTTCTTATCTATGATACACACAAGTTTATACATTTTAGTGTATTAATATTATATCTAAATTTATATCTAAAAAGTGTCCAGAGAGAAGATAATGTTTCCAATTCTGCTTCTTGCATTATAATGAAAATATTTTATTGCATTCCAGTTATGAAAACACTATGCATATACTTATTTACATTAAATATAAATAAAATAATAATATAACTAAACTTAATATGACTTTAATTAAACAAAATTAGAATATAAAAAATTTCACTAAAAACATTTACTAATTCTATAATATATAAATAAAATTAAATCAGAAATATTTTAAAGTGGTTCCTTTTCTGCCGGAACAAATAAAAATATATTTAAAACATTTTGGTGCTTATTTGCTGTGATTTTTGTGTGCTCTTTGAGAAACGCTTGTGATTATTTGTGGTTCATAATGCATCGCTCCCCAGCAAGAAAAAGCCAGCGATTACAGTCAACAATGAGCCAGCCTAGTAGTGGTTCCTCGACTGCCGGAACAAAAATTGTTTCTCAACAAGTGGCTCCCTCGGTCGCCGGAGTTTCTTCTTTGCCTGCCAATTCCCATGTCGCCCGAACATCTTTGACTCCCTCCGCCGCTGGAGTGCCTCCACAAAACGTAAGTACCATTGACGTCACAACAAATCAACCAATTGTAATTGCTCCTTCTGTCACCGGAGTACCTACAAGTTCCACCGCCGCCGGAACAACTTCTGCCACAGTTGCCAATGTTCAACATAACCAACAAAATTTTGATGAATTTAAGCTCTTCTGCACAGCCGCCGTTGCTTCAGTTGAGTTATGGAAATAATTTGGAAGGCCTTCAAAGCCAAATTAACAATCTTCAGGCCCAGTTATTGAATGCCCAGCGAGCGTTGTCATCCAATATGGCGCCGCCAGTAACGGGTACCAGCGAAGTCAACGTTGACAATTCTGCCTCAGCCAACGTTGACTGCACTGAACGTCGTACGCCATTTTCTTCGGTAAGATGCAATGAAAATAATTTTTCGAATTTGTGTGGAAGTCAACCGTTGCCGCCAAATTTCCGATTTTTTCAAAATGGTGGTTCCTTATTGATGCATAGAAAAATTTATGATTTACCGGATTTTAGTGGCTCGCCTGAAGATTGGCCCATTGGCTTTTAATCAATCGACTGCTGTTTATAATTATAATAATTTTGAAAATTGTTTAAGGCTCCAAAAAGCTTTGAAGGGTGATGCCCGTGAATGTGTGAAGTCGTTGCTGATCCATGCAGATAACGTGAGTCGGGTTATGGAACAATTGTGTTTTCAATATGGTCGTCCAGAGATGCTTATTCGTTGCCAGCTACAACAAGTGAAAGAAATTGCGCCCATTAGTGAAATTGCTGTGGATAAACTTGTGCCCTTTGCTGTTAAAGTGCGGAATCTTGCCGCCTTTTTGGAAACTGCTACTGGACAACAGCATTTAGCTAATCCAACATTAATGGAAGAATTGGTCGGGAAGCTTCCAATGAGTAAACGAATGGAGTGGGCCCGCTGTGCCTCAACAATAAAGCCATACCCAACCGTTTTGGATTTTAGAAAATGGCTCAAAGATGTTGCTGATTTGGTAAGAATGGTGCAAACTACAAGTGGAAATCGTCAAAATAATGAACCAAAAAGAAAAGTTGTCCTTCATGCTGCTGATGGTCAACCTAAACAACAAGAATGCCCTATGTGCCAGGCAAATCATAAAATATTTGATTGTAGAAAATTTGGTTCATTAAGTGTGCCTAATCGTTGGAGTGAAGTGAAAAAATGAGGTTATGTTTTTCGTGTCTCGGTAGTGGACATTCGAGTAAATTTTGCCGTTATCGAAAGACGTGTCCCGTAGATGGTTGTCTAATAAAACATAACAAATTATTACATGATTTTAAGATTAATGATGGTGGAAAAAATGAGCTTTCGTCTGAGTCGCCTGCTCCAAGTGAAAACGAGTCTGTTCTTAGTTGTGTGTCTAAAGCTGCAGATAAAGGTGTGTTGTTGTTCCGAGTGGTGCCAATTGTGCTTTATGGTCCCAGTAACAAAATTGAAACCTATGCGTTGTTGGATGAAGGTTCGTCGGTTACTATGGTGGACAGCCCCTTGGTGAAGAAACTTGGTCTTCAGGGGCATCAAAGTCAATTGAATTTGAATTGGTATGCTGGTAAGGTATCATAAGAAACGGCAACAGTGGTTGATATGAACGTAAGTGGAATTGGTAAGCAGAGAAAATATGCCTTGCGAAACGTTTATGGAGTTTCAAATTTAAAATTGCCGGCTCAAAGCTTCAATATGGATTTAAGTCGCCATCCTGGTTTGCCCATTAAATTATATAATGATGTTGTTCCCAAAGTTATGATTGGATTAGATCATTGTCATCTGGGACTTCCTGATGAAATTGTGTCTCTGGATGAAAATGGTCCATATGCTGCTAACACCCCATTAGGATGGGTCGTATTTGGGAAAATGATGGGTAAGCAATCTTTGTGTCTTTTGTCAGTTCAGCCAGATCAAAGACTCTATGACTTAGTGGCAAATTATTTTGAAACGGAGAATTTTGGTGTGAAATTATTGCCGGTCATAGAATCAAAGGATGACTTACGGGCTTGAAAAATATTGAACGAAACTACAGTTAAGATTGATGGTAGATTCCAAACTCGGCTTTTGTGGCGTGCAGATGATGTTGTGTTGCCTGATAACTACTCCATGGCTCTAAATAGACTTGTTGGTATTGAGCGAAAGATGAAAAGAAGTCCTGAATTTGGTGCTGCCTACAAATCCATCATGAAGGATTATTTGTTCAAGAGGTATGTACGTAAATTGTCGCCTATTGAAGCTGCCCAGGACTTGGTATCTTCCGCATTTTGGAGTGATTAATCCTAATAAGCCCGGAAAAATTCGCTTGGTGTTTGATGCTGCCGCAACTGTTGAAGGTGTTTCCCTGAATTCTAAACTGCTAAATGGCCCGCAGCAATATAAGCCGCTGCCATCGGTTTTATTTAATTTTCGAGTTAGTGATGTAGTAGTGTGTGGAGACATCAAAGAAATGTTTCACCAGGTCCTTGTAGCTCCTGAAGATTGATGCTCATGACTTTTGGTGCTGCTTGCTCGCCTTGTGTAGCCCATTATGTCAAAGAAACAAATGCCCTGAGCTATCGTGATAGATATCCGCGTGCAGTGAAGTCGATTGTTGATCATCATTATGTGGATGACTTTGTGGATAGTTTTCCGACGCCAGCAAGGGCCATTGAGATTGCCGTACAAGTGCGCGACATTCATAAAACAGCTGGGTTTGAACTACGTAATTTTTCGTCGAACTCTTCAGAAGTAATTGTGGCTCTTAAAGGTACAATGGAAAGTCCGGTGAATTTTTCCAGCGATGTCAATCAGCTACAATCAGAGAAGATACTTGATATGTATTGGCAACCTAAAGATGATACTTTCAGGTTCAATTTGAAGTTCCACAACATGAAGTCTGATGTCATAGAAGGTATAAGGTGTCCAACAAAACGCGAGCTTTTAAGTCTATGTCTGTTTTCGATCCACTTGGTTTGCTGGGCTACATTATGATGGGATGATGCCTTGCCCGGAGAATTAAACGAGATGTGGAATAATTGGCGCCAAGAGCTACAAAATGTCATCAATGTTAAAGTGCCTCGATTTTATTTTAGAAATGGTGTTCCTTCTCGCCTGGAACTACATGTTTTTGTCGACGCTAGTGAAGATGCATTTGGTGCCGTGTCATACTGGAGGTCTATAAATACTGATAATAAAATTGAAGTGACTTTTGTAGCTGCAAAAACTAGATGTGCTCCTCTCAAAGCAATGAGTATTCCTCGGCTCGAACTTCAGGCTGCTGTATTGGGTACTCGTTTGATGGGTACAATTTTGAAGGAACATTCCATTAAGGTATCAAGAAACGTTTGCTGGAGTGATTCCGTAGTTAGTTGGATTGGATCTGAAAGTCGAAGATACAAACCTTTTGTTGCCCATAGAATTACTGAGATACTTGATTCTACTAGCCCAGCAGATTGGAGATGGCTGCCAACAAATCTTAATGTTGCCGACGAAACTAAAAGAATAAAGAGCCTGGTTGATTTTTCTGATGATTGCCGCTGGTTTAAGGGACCTAAATTTCTATACGATTGTGAAGATGAATGGCCAAAAACACGAGAAATACCTACTTGTAGCATAGAGACAGAAGAACTTCGCCCGAAATTTGCATTGCTGGTAAATACTGTTGTTTTTGAATTCAATAGATTTTCATCATATTTGAAATTACAACGTACGATTGCCTGGGTGTTACGTTTTATAAATCGTTGCCAAAGGAAGATTGGTCCTGAAGAACAAAATGGTTTAACTACTGCAGAGTTAAAAAGTGCTGACATTTGTCTTTGCCGTCAAGCCCAACGAGAACAATTTAGCGCTGAAATTTAAATTATTAAAAATGAAGGTACTTTGCCCAAAAGTAGTGAGTTGTATGCCCTGACTCCATATATGGATGAAAACTCATTACTTCGAGTTTATGGTCGTGTGGATGCAGCTAGTTGGTTACCATTGGATATAAGGCGTCCGATTATATTGCCGTCGTTTCATCCTGTCACCGAGTTGTTTGTAGCCCATGTACACGAAAAAATTAAACATCAAAATTTTGAAGCTACAGTTTGTGAAATTCGAAGATCATTTTGGATTCCCCGCCTTAGAAAAATTTTACGTAAGCGTGTTTCTAATTGTTCTATTTGCAGTTTTCGTCGTACATTGCCGGTGCTACCACTTATGGGTTCTTTGCCAAAAGACAGATTGACGCCATATATTCGTCCATTTTCCTACACTAGTTTAGACTATTTTGGTCCACTTATTGTAACCATTGGTCGTCGCCATGAAAAACGCTGGGTGGCCTTATTTACTTGCCTGACCATAAGAGCCATTCATTTGGAAGTCGCTTTCGATTTGTCAACCGATGCATGTATTCTTGCCATACGCAATTTTATAAATCGACGTGGCCTGCCTACAAGACTGAGGAGCGATAATGGTACAAATTTTGTTGGTCCAATGTGTTAAGCGTGTGTTGCAGTCAACTTTGAAAAAATCCGACCCTCGTGAGAACACAATGGAAAGTTTCCTGATTGAAGCAGAAAATATTGTGAATTCCCGTCCCTTGACACACTTGCCGTTGAGCTACGAAGATGAAGAACCACTAACGCCTAACCATTTTTTAAAATTGTTTGTGTCTTATTGGTGTAGTTAAATTCTTTTTTCAATTTAAAAATTAAAAAAATAGTATATTTTTGCTGTTTTTTGGACAAAAAGGTGACATAACTCTTTTTTTTATTAAAAAGCAACTTTCTTTAAGAACATATAACAATTTTATGTTTTTCTATAAAGTTTCTTTACGGAGAACATTTTGGTATAAAAAACATGTCCTATTTTTCGAACATGTCGGCTCTACGCCCTTTGGAAATTGACCTATTTTTTATCAAAATTTCAACTTTGGGCCACATGTTCTAAAATCCCAAAGCTGGGATCAGAAAACGGAATGCAGTTTTGGAAACCCTGATGTGTTCCCTATTTATCCCTAAAGTATTTTCCCAGCCCCGAAGGAAATGTGGAAATGTGCAAAATTGTAAAAATTATTTTTAGGATTTTCGCTCCAATTTTTAGGAATTGCGGGATTCCCTTTGACCTTTTGACAAGTTTTTTTTACACCTTGATCTCTGTTTGTTTTCTCTACAAACAGACGTGCATTTTATTCGCTCCGCGATTTTATTAAAATTTTATTGTTTTTTTAGTGCAAATAAAAATTTTAAAAATTAGCGATTGGACGCTTTGAAATTATATTTGTGTCTAGTGATAAATACAAAAATTTGCAAAAGCAATTTTGTTTAAAAAAAAGAAAAACAACTGGTTTAAAAAAATAAAAAGTGTTAATTCCTTTTGTTTGTTTTAAAAGAGCACATGAATTCTCATGATGAGAGGAGACTCAGTATGAACGCCAGAAATGCCTACATATTTCTTAACGGGGAGAGTGATCAAAACAAAAAAATAAATGACCCCAGCTACAACAAAAAATATTTAACCGCCAAACCAGCTGAGAGAGCACGCTCTTGTTCCCCCGTGATACAATTACACGAACAAAATAATACACAAACAAAATCACCAACCAATTTATGTTTAGAACACAGCATAAAAGAAAATATGAAAAATTTAAATACAACAACAACTATACCAGTTTTAAAAACACAGACAAATACTGCTAATAAACAAGCTTGTTATCCACTAACAAAGAATAGTGAGAGTTTGAATGTTTTTAACACTAAACAAACCACAATAAATAATGATGGTACACTGAAGGGCGCTATACCAAAAAAAAGATAAGTACATTGAAATCACCAGTACTACCAGGTATGCTTAGATATGTAAGTATTAATAAAAGAAATTTATGTTCCCAAAATAATGGAACGTCTGTCAAGAAACAGAAGATAGTTGATAATCCCTTGATAGGCAATCGTTTCGCACTCTTTTTTTTTTTTTTTTTTCATCATTTATTTATTGTATCTTCATTATTTAATGAACTAACATAAGTGGTTCAAATCTTATATCTAATATTATTATTTAATTAGTCCAGCCAGTGCCGGACGAAAAAATTTTGTGTTCATGGTTGTTTTGGTTAAATTGGCATTCTTCCTTCTAGATTAGGTCTGCTGTGTCCCTCCTTCTTAATCGAGTGTGGCCATGGTTATCTAATATGTTGCGGGCCAGCGGGTTTGGGTGAACTTCAAGTTTTTTTTAAATATTTTTGTACGTTTTTCGAGATTTCAGTTTTTACAATGGGCACGTTTAGATCTTTGTGTATATTCGCGTTTTTGATATACCAGGGGGCAACTGTGATCATTCTTAGAAACTTGTTTTGGCGTCTTTGGATCTTTTCTACATTTGACGCTGAGGCCGTGCCCCATAACTGTATGCCATAACACCATATCGGTTTTATGATCATGTTATAAAGTAGAAGTTTACAATCTAAACTAAGCGTGGAGTTTCTGCCAATAAGCCAATTAATTTGAATTGATTTCAATTTCATTTGAGTCAACTTTGCATCTATATGACTTTTCCATGTAAGGCGACGATCGAGATGTATTCCGAGGTATTTCACTTCCGATTGTTGAATTATTGTTTGGTTATTGATATGAATAGGGGGGCATGATTCTCTACGCAATGTAAATGTAATGTGTGTACATTTTTGCTCGTTGACTTTAATTTTCCATTGTTTTAACCATTTTTCTAATTCAAATATGTGGTTTTGTAAGTGACGAGACGCTTCTTGAGGGTTTTCATGAATGCTTAGAATAGCAGTATCATCAGCAAATGTTGATGTATGAGTGCGATTGTTAGTTGGCATATCAGACGAATACATCAAATATAAAAAAGGTCCCAGGATACTGCCTTGAGGGATTCCAGCTTCAATGGGTTGTGCAGTACTTAAAAAGTTTCCCTCTTTAACCTTAAATGTTCGACCAGTTAAATAGCTTTCCAATAGCTTATGTGTGTTTGCCGGTAAATTTTGACTCAATTTGTATATTAATCCAGCATGCCATACCTTATCAAACGCTTGAGAGATGTCGATGAAGAGTGCAGAACAGTATTTCTTTTCTTCAAACGCTTTTCTCACCATATTTACAAGTCTATGGGTTTGTTCGATAGTACTGTGTTTTCTTCTAAATCCAAATTGATGATTCGGAATACAATTGTTTTCAGTTAACATCGGGTACAACTTGTTCATAAGTATCTTCTCAAATAGCTTTGATATATTAGACAATAGGCTGATGGGTCTGTATGATTCTACTTTTGTGTGATCTTTTCCCGGCTTGGGTATCATGGTAACCAGTGAAACCTTCCATTCTGGAGGATAATATTCAAGTCGTAATATAGCATTAAAAATAAAAAGAATTATTTTTATTGCTATCCGGGGTAGCTCCATAAGCATCTTGTTGCTGATCTTATCCATACCAGGCGCTTTCTTGGGATTTAAATCAGCAATAGCATTTTCGATCTCTCGAATCTCAAAACGTAGGGGTACGGCTGCTGCAAAATAGGGTGCAACAGGTGGCAACTCAATTGCTTCGTTTGATGTGTTCGGTGTAAATACTTTGTGGGGTTGCGTCCAGGCTTTCTAAATATTTATTCAATGATTCCATTTTTCGAAATTCCAAGAGCTTTTTAAGTCTTTTTATACAATCTTTAAGCTTCGATTTTAGTTGGGGGGATCTGTGCAATTGCCACTCTCTTCGAAATCTTCTTTTTTCATTTAAGAGCCGTTCGACATCTGCAGAATTAATTCTATTATATCTGAATTTTCGGGGTGTTTGGGTAGCATGTTGAGCAGCCATTCTGAGATTTTTATCGAAATTGATAAGAGAGTGATCGATGTTTTCTGGTGTTCTTAGCGGTATGTTTTCCGAGCAATGTGTACTGAGGTATTTTCTATATTTGAGCCAATTTATTCTTGTGCCTGCCATCGCTAAATTACAAGTCGGGGATACAATTTCTAGGGGGCTCAATAAAGTAATAATAGTGGGTGAGTGATCTGAAGATAGTTCCAGCGAGGATTCAATTTGAATCATTTCTCTAGGGATATTTTTCATCACGCTAAAATCAATAACATCCGGTATTTTTCGTGGGTCAGTAGGCCAGTAAGTAGGTTGGCCGCTCGAAAGCACATGCAAACCCATTTTAGAAATTGAGTCGAACAAAATACGACCTTTAGGGGTAATCAGTCGTGATCCCCAGAATGTGTGCTTAGCATTATAATCGCCAGCAGCCAGGAAACGGGGGCCTAGTGATTTAAAAAATCTATTATATTGACTTTCTGTAATTGAGAATCTTGGGGGTGAGTATATCGATGAAATCACTAAGTTTCGATGAAAATCTTCAAGACAGATTGTAGTAGCTTGAAGATAATCTTCGCAAAAATCACACATTAAGTAGTGTTTTATTCGAGCTTTTATTAAAATTGCCGAGCCTCCGCATGCTCTACCTCTGGGATCTTTGGTGTCATATATTACATATCCATTTATTCGAAAGGAACTTCTGGACGTCAAATGAGTTTCAGAAACCAGCATTACATCAATTTGTTGGTTTCTTAAAAAATATTCGAGTTCGTTTTTGTGTTGGCGTATGCCGTTTGCATTCCAAAAACATATTCTTAGGCAGTTCATGGTCTGTTAAGCACAGCCTGCAATAACATTGATTGCATCTTAAGCATTTCTTGCATCATGTTACTC
The DNA here is from genome assembly GCF_958450345.1 of Calliphora vicina. Taxonomy (NCBI): domain Eukaryota; kingdom Metazoa; phylum Arthropoda; class Insecta; order Diptera; family Calliphoridae; genus Calliphora; species Calliphora vicina. The sequence goes on along the minus strand of NC_088782.1, from coordinate 85,966,490 downwards.
ATTGAGTTTGTAAAGTTATTTACCGATTGCACAAGAGTTTCTATTGTAGATTCTAGTCGGGTAAAATTGAAAATTGGCGTTTGCTCTCTTAACTCTGGGTTCATATTTTCGTTTTGGGGTTGACGGACTTGCGGCTGAGTTTGGTTGTTTCTAAGTACATTTGCATATGTTACTTTGTTGTCATATGTCTGTTGCAACGGGGGGTAGTTCAAATTGATGTTATTTAATGGCTGAGCGGGGAAAATCTTTGGTTTCTGGCTTTGTGATTTTTTAACAATTGAGTAGACAGGACAACCCCTGTAGTTTGCTGTGTGGTTACCTCCGCAATTGCTGCATTTTTTTATTTTAGGATCATCTTTAGATTTGTTACATTGGGATGTGTTATGCAACTCCCCGCAAATGACACATACTGGTGGCAATTTGCAATATGCCTTGGTGTGTCCATATTCTTGGCAATTCATACATTGAACGGGGCCAAATCGTTTGTGTGGTTCTTCTACCGTAATTTTACGATGCAATAAGTACTTCAAGTTATATATGGGATGTGTTTCATTTTTTTTCAGGTTTATGTCACCGGGTTCAAGTTCAACACGGAAGAGTGGTTGGGGTATTTTTTCGCGATTTCTAATATTTATCATATTTTTTGTCTTATAGCCTTTATCTTCTAAGCTTTGCTTTATTTCGAGTGGTTCAACATTACAGTCAATACCCTTTATTACAACTTGTAGACCCTTGCTTCCTTTCAGCTGATAAGTGTAAAAACTTTTCTTTTGAGTTTCAAAATATGTTACAACCTTTCTATAATCGTTTTCACTATTGACCTGTATTTTAGTTTCATGAATCGTGCGTTTCTTGATTGGGATTACGTAAAAAGAGTTCTCTCCTATTAATGAGATCAGGCTCTGAACCAGTGGATTCGAATTATTTTCTCTCAAGTAAATGGGGGGTGGTTTTGTAGAATGGATTTTATTTACTGGTTCATTAGTTTCACATTCCAGAATAGAAAATCGATTTTCATTGTTTAGTCTATGAGGTTCACTATCCTTATATAATTTGGCCAAGGGTGCCGCTTTCGAGGACTTGGGACTTCGTGCCCGTTTTAAAACTGTAATATACCGGTCCATTCCAACCTGTATTTGGGATTTATTTTCATTATTTAATGGTTGACTAATCTTGGGTACAGCGCCGCTTAATGGGTTAATTTTATTTGTAGTTAGTGTGGTGGATTTCGTATCTGAAGCTGATATAGCTAGCATACTTTCAGGCATAGATAAAATATTTTTATTTTCTGATTGAGTTGAATTTTCCTTTGTTTGACAATCATTAGTTGTTGTCAATGCGGGGGAACAAGAACGAGCGCGGTTAACAGGTTTGGCTGTTAAAAACAAGTTGTCATCTATTCTTCTGTTTGTTTTGTTTATATTTTTTTCGTCTACATTAACTGTAACGTATGCATTTCTGCCGTTTACACTTAACCTTCGCTCACTGTTTTCGTTGAAGAGACTCATTTAAGAGTATTTGTAATTACTTTCGTTAACACTCTTGATCTTTATTTAATAGTCAATGCACAAAAAAGGTTCAAAAAAAGAAAAAAAAATATAAAGAATTTTTTTTTTACTTATTTGTCTTTTAGTTGTTGTTTTGATTTTTTTATTTAATAATATTATTAAAAAAAAAAAGCGTCCTTTCGCGTAAATAATAAACAGGTGATATTTATATTTATTTTCCGATAGATACATTAAAATAACGAGTTAACTCGGAGTAAAAATAAACACGTCCGAACTGAACTAGAACTGAACTGCAATAATCACGCACTCTTGAGCGAGGATAATAATAAGAGTATAAAAGATGGTGCTTACGAAAAGAAATCATCTGCGTGAGTCCAGCTTGAATAATTTGGTCAAAACATTTGTTGAACTCATTGGAAAAAAGAGACGAAAATAGTCGTATACACTGAGGATTTTTATAGAAAAATCTCTCAATACCTAAATGATAATAAAAAGAATTTTTATACCTATCAACTGAAAAGTAGTAAAGGGTTGACAGTTGTCATTAAAGGCATAGAGTCCAGTGTTGGGACTAATGATATCAAGGAGACCCTGCAAGAATTGGGCTACGAGAGCTGTAGTTAATATATTTAACAAAGATAAAATTCCTCAGCCAATGTTTAGAGTCGAGTTGGAGCCAGAAAAAAATAAATTGAGGGGAAATGAAACTCACCCAATTTACTCAACACGATATCTGTTAAATAGTAGAATAACCATTGAGGAGTCTCTTAAAAGAAATCGTCCTGTTCAATGTGGCAATTGTCAAGAGTTTGGACATACTAAAAATTATTGTACCTTGCGAACAGTGTGTGTGGCATGCGGAGACCTTCATTCTTCATCACAATGTGATATCCTAAAGAATGGTCTCAGAAGAAAATGTGGTGGCGATCATTCCGACAACTACCGCGGGTGCCCAGTTTATATGGAGTTATAAGAGGGAAAACATCTGAAGTACCCGCCTACAAATTTGAAAACACCTATCCACCAGTCAATTCTGAAGTTCCGCTTTGAACAAGCAAGCAGCCTCAACACAATTAAATTCACAATCCACTCAAATTGATCAGCCTAAGAATGTAGCAGGTTCTTATGCCAATGTTTTGAGAACGGGTTACCAGCAACCTGGTGTTCCCCAAAATACGGGAGGGTTGGAAGCACTTATGCACGCGCTTACCCAGAATATTACCTCTCTTAATCAAAATATGACAAACTTTATGTCATCCATGCAAAACACAATACAAGAGCGTTTAAGAGCGCAGAACCAAATGATACAAATCCTCTTAACAAAAAAATGAGTTATTTGAGACTATGTTTCTGGAATGCAAACGGTTTAAACCAACACAAATCAGAGGTATCCCACTTCATGCAGAATAAAAACATCGACGTGCTATTGGTTTCGGAAACTCATCTTACCAATAGGTATAACTTTTATATTTCGGGTTATACATTCTACTGTATAAATCATCCTGATGGTAAGGCACATGGTGGCACTGGTATTTTAATTAGAAATCGTTTAAAACATTATCGCCTAGATGAATTCTCAAAAGACTATATGCAGGCAACATCCATTCATCTGGAAAGCTTTGCTGGAGATTTAAATATAAGCGCGATCTATTGCCCACCACGCTTTTCAATGACCAAGGAGAAGTTTGAAGAATTCTTTAGCACTCTAGGAGGTCGCTTTTTGGTACGTGGCGACTATAATGCCAAACACACTTACTGGGGCTCTCGACTAATGAATCCCAGAGGTAGACAGCTTTATAAAGCATTAGTTGATCGCAACAATGGCCTGGATATTGTGTCCCCTGGACAACCAAGATACTGGCCTGCTGATCCTAAAAAAATGCCTGTTCTCATAGACTTTGCCATAACAAAAAATATTAATCGAAATTCAATATCTAAAGAAATGTCATATGATTTATCTTCTGATCATTCCCCAAATATAGTATCTTATTACGGGAGGACTAACATTTCAAAATTTCATACTGAAACATATTACTTTAAAACAAATTGGCTTAAATATAAAAAATATATAAGCAGTCATATCCACACAGATCTTTGTATTCAGTGTGAGGAAGATGTAGATAAAAGTGTCAATGACTTTACGTCATTAATTGTATCGTCTCTAAATCATTCAAAGAGTCAAATATTTCATAAAACTGATATGCACATTTCCAACTCAGATATTGAACGACTTCTTTTAGAAAAGATAAAACTCAGAAGAGAATGGCAACAAAGTAGATCACCTGCTGCAAAGCAGAGGCTGTCTGCTGCTAGTAAAAATCTGAAAAAAGCCCTTCAATTAGAGGAGGATCGCAGAAATAGAATTTACATTCAAAGTTTAACAAATACCAAACACACAAATTTTTCCCTTTGGAAGGCAACGAAAAATATCAAGCCACCGGTAGAGGGGCAAAGCCCTTTAATGAAAGCTGACGGTACCTGGGCTCGCAGCACGGAGGAAAAGGCTAAAATATTTGCCGATCACTTAAGTACAGTCTTTCAACCAAACTCGCAACAACTGTTTTTGAACTTGAAGAGCCACCTGTGTCAACATTATCTAATGATGACATATTAGATATAAGCCCAGAAGACATTAACGAAGTAATCAAGGCTAATATAATATTAAAAAATCACCTGGAAATGATTATGTTACCCCTACTGTGATTAAAAACCTACCGAGTGTGGCAATAATTGTGCTGTCTACAATATTTAATGCGATCTTTAAACATGGAGTTTTTCCGACAAAGTGGAAAACTTCTCAGATAATAATGATACCAAAGCCAGGTAAGGACTTGACCGTACCATCCTCCTATAGACCAATAAACTTGCTTCCTTGCTTATCCAAACTGTTCGAAAAAGTGTTCCAAAAGAAAATCATACCATTTTTAAATGAGAAAAATATAATCCCAGTCCATCAATTTGGTTTCCGGGAACGCCACGGAACAATCGAACAAGTTAATAGTATAACCGGAGAGATAAGAAAATCCTTTGAATTAAAGAAATATTGTTCAGCTATATTTTTGGATGTTGCTCAAGCCTTCGACAAAGTATGGCACAAAGGCCTGGTATATAAAATAAAATGTTTGCTGCCACCATCTACTCATAAACTATTGGAATCTTATCTATAGGACCGTATATTTACAGTTAAGTACAATGATTACGTGACAAGAGAATATAGGATTGGAGCAGGAGTACCATAAGGAAGTGTTCTTGGACCTACCCTCTATTTGATTTACACCTCTGATTTGCCTACGAGAATTGACTATTTCTACATTTGCTGATGACATCGCAATTATTAGCTCACATGAAAACCCATATATAGCATCTAGTATACTAGATGGCTACTTAAGATGTGTGGAAACATGGTTAAACAAATGAGAATACGTGTAAATGAGTTAAAAAGCAAACATGTTACGTTCACACTGAGGAGGGGATGCTGTCCACCTGTCACACTTAACAATGTTAATATACCTCAGTACGATTATGTTACATACCTTGGTATTCACTTAGATAGAAAACTTGGCGCCGTCATATAGAAACCAAGAGACTTCACATGAAGTTAAAAGCATCTAGCCTTCACTGGTTAATAAGTGAACAATCAAAGTTAAGCCTGGATTATAAAGTCACCCTGTATAAAATCATTTTAAAACCAATTTGGAAATATGGAATCCAATTGTGGGGAACGGCCAGTAATTCCAGTATTGAGCTTATACAGAGGGCCCAGTCGAAAATTCTTAGGACCATGACGGGTGCACCATGGTACATAAGAAATGAAAACATCCACAGGGACTTGGAAGTGCCACTAGTGAAGGATGAGTTTAAGAAAGTCCGCGATAAATATATACTGAAACTGCAATCACACCCAAATCCGCTTGCTCGGCTTCTCACACAGAGCCAAACCAGATCAAGGCTTTGTAGAGGAGACCTACCACCCCACTAAGATGAGGTCCATGCATCAAACAATGCTCTCTTCAGAGAGAAATTAGTTTTAATTTTTGTTATAAGATTTAATCACTTATTGTTAGGCCTAATGATATAGGCAGATTCAATAAATAAATAATAAGTTAAAAAAAAAAAATTTAAAAAAGCGGACCAAGGTATGGCAAAATTTTAAAAGTTCAATTTTGAAATGCCTATAACTAGGAAATTTTAAGAGATAAATAGCACACGCAAGCATTTTTTTCAAGATCTAGCCGAGCGCTTTCCAAAAATATAAAATTCTTTGAAATCGGGTGGGAAACAAAAAAATGGGACGTGTTTAAAAATTTTACATGTCGAAGGTACCCTACTTTGAGCCTGGATTATTTGTAGGGCCCATTTTAATAACTTAAACTCGAATACTCCTTCGCTACACCCAACTCAAATTTTATCCCGATCGGGCCAGCCGTTTACAAATGCAAATATATACAAATATCAAAAAATAACTTTCAATTGCTGGCAGGGAACGTTCAAGTAACTGAACACATTTATACGTTTGCACTAACACAATGCATGTGTACATTTACATACTTGTGTTAGTGCAAAAGTATGAATGTTTTGAGTTTTTGCAACTGTTACTTGCATGTGTAAATGATAGTAAACAACAGTCTGAAATTTCAAAGATAATTCGAAAAAATTTGGTTTGGTTAATTTTGAATTAAAAATTCATGTAACATGTTTGCTAAGGGTCAATTTATGGCTTCATATTTAAATATTGTTACGAAATTGTACTTGAATTCAAATATAACGATTTTAACGGCTGATTTAAAAGTAGCCTAATGCTTTAAAATAATGCTATAATAGCAAACTGTAACATATCTGTGGGCATTATTAACATTGAATAAAAGCTTTCAGTTGACCATTGATCGTAAGTTGGCAACGCTGTTTGCTGCGACCGTATTCGAATTCGAATATTCAGTTAAAGAACATTGTAGAAAGTACACCACAGATGGCGTATGTATTAGAAATCTCTAGACAGTTAAAGAGAAATGTAGGGTGCAGATGGCAGTGTTATAAATAGTGGCAGAGGTTGCAGTCGTTATTGAGTTTATCAGAGACGCTATTCGAATAAACATCAATTGAATGCCTTAAAGTATGCTGTATTTTTCAGGTGAATTCGTGTACATTATAAAGTGTCTGTATTTCTGAGAATTTATAAACATGTATAAAAAACATTGAGTAACCATTTAATTCTGTGGTTGTTGTACATTTTAAATAAATAAAGAGTTGTTACAATTTTTAAACTACTAAACGGATTTTATTTGCAATCAAAAGTATCCGGTTTATTTAAAGGAAATAAACCAGCGTTTTAAAAAGGTTAAAAAGTAACAATTGGTGTCAGAAGTGGGATTGCAAAATAATAAGCATGAAGTTTGAAGAACTAAAAGTTGAACAACTCAAGAAAGAACTGAGTAAGTTGGAGCTACCAACTGTAAGTAACAAAGCAGAGTTGCAAAAGAGGCGATATTGTCATCGGAGCCTACGAATTTGAGTATAAAGAAGAAATGGAAGTTTCTACCCATGCAACAACAAGCAGCATGGATTTATCCACAATGTTTGCTGCTATGATGGAGAAATTTAATGAAGTTCAAGAAACTTCTAGAGTCAACAACCAGAAACTTCTTGCCGACAATGAGAAACTTCGTTCTGAGGTTAAAGCTGAAGTCAAAGAAACTATTAAACACTTAGCAGAAATGGAAGCGAAACTTCAAGAATCTTCTAGAGTACCTAGCTTTACTCTTTTCAAAATTTCGTGCGAAATGCTGTCAAACTACATATTAAATATTTGGAATGAAATATATGCGAAATAATTTCGCAGAAGCAGTACTCTGTTTTTATTGTGGAAAACATGTGAAATAAATCTGGCAACCTTATTTTTCCACACGAAATAACATACGCAGCACTTCTTTCGCACGAAATTAAAACCAACAGCTATCTGTCAAACAGCATGTAAAATTTTTCGCATGAAAAACCATAATTTTTCGCAAATATGAACAGAGTACTAGGCTTAACAGATGAGAAAATTCAGGAAATGTCTGAGGTTATTAACTGCAGAGTGGATGTCATTGATAAAAAAAAAAACTATTCCTCAAAATTTAAAAGATATGCACTTTCATGCATTATAATTTTTTTGTTTTATTATTATATAATGATTTAAAAAAGGGTCTGATAACTATATTTTTTATTTTTTTTATTAAATTATATATACATTTATATTTATTTAAATGTTTGCATAAAAGAAAAAAAAAATGTTAATAATTTTGTAATTACTTGTTTTTAACTATTTTTATTTATACTATTTTTGTTAAAAGTTAATATATTTAATTATTTTATTTAGTAGCTTTTATTAGCCATTAATGGCCCCTAAGGCTTGGTTATATAAATTGAAGAAAAATAAATAAAATATTTATTATACAAAAAAGGTTTCATGTTCAATGTCAAGAAGGAGCAGTTATTAACAACAGAATGGATGAAATTGACAAAATGGTGTCCGACTTGGTAACAAAAGTGAGGTACGAATTAATCCAGAATCCTCTAGTAGAATAATGGCCCCTAGTTTTGATGGCACCACACCATTTAATGTGTTCAAGTTCCAGTTTGATACGGTTGCCATTATAGGGCCCATACACAACACCATATAATTGTACAATCAAGTGATTGTGCCAGCTGATTGCCGTGTATGAGCTTGTGGTGTGATTGTACCAGCTGCTGGTGCTTTATCAAAAATATTTTGATATTTTTTTGATTGTATCTGCATGATTGAATCGTGTGTTGTAAAATTAGCTCATAAAATTTAAATACTCATGGCATAAACATCAAAAAATAAAAATTAGCTCATAAAATTTAAATCCTCATGGCATAAACATCAAAAAATAAAAAAAATTAAATATGAATGCCAAAGAAAAAATATTTTGGGGAGCATTTCTCAAACGAAAACAATGCCTTGCCTATGGAAGGTTAAAAGTACGTAATGGTAGAACAATTAAAAGAGGTGGACCAAAAAGCAAATAGAGAAAAAGTGGTAAAAAGAACAAATTTCGAAGAAATTACAAGTTTTTCGACCAAAAAAGTGAAAAAATCTGCTGCAGGAACAGATGATGTTTTTGAGTCTTCGTTGTGGTATTACGATAAACTCAATTTTTGGAAGATCAGGAATGTGCACCAATAAGTGCACCACAAATTTTATCATTATTCATTATAACCGTACCAGCATGCTGGTGTATTGTGTGCTTCAATCTTAATTGCACAATCACTTGATTGCTCAATAACGATGGTGTTGTGTATGGGCCTTATTAGAAACATGTGGAAAGACGAAGAAAAAGCTATCAAGTAGAGTGCAGAAACCCAATGAGACGCTACAAGATTTTGCGTTGAAAATCGAGCGTTTGCTACAGCTTACTTATCCAGAGGAAAACAACCCATTTTTGGACCATATCAAGATAGCGGTATTCGTCAATGGCATTCGCGATCCTGAAATAAAACATTCCGTTTGTGCTACACCTAAACCATCATTTGCTGAAACAGTCTCATTTGCACTGGCGCAAGAAACAGCGAAAATAATTTCAAAGCCGCATATATGCAAGGTGCGCAATATCGAGGTTGTTGCTGAAGATGAGAGAAATATAGTTGACGAATTAAAAAAGGTCTTGGAGGCGTTTAATGATAAGCATAGCAAAGCCAGAGTAAAATGTTATAATTGCGGTAAATCTAGTCATATTCAGCGAAACTGCAAAGCACCAAGAAAACGAACCAGATCTGTTTCGCCTCCAAGAAACAACCAGCCGTCAAATCATCAATCGTCACAAGAATCACCTTTAAACTAAAACGAGCTAGCACTATGGGACAAGAGCTAGCTCCCACATCTGAGGGCCCCACAATCTCCATATCAGTAATGCAGCAGAAAAATAGCAATCTTACGGCTAGTGGATACATCAACGGTCAGAAGCACATTTTTACTATAGACACAGGAGCGTCGCAGTCCATCGTCAAGCCCGATTTAGTCAAGAACACAATTGAACCATTACGTGTGGTAAGTCTGTGCACAGCTACTGGGGAGCCAGTCACTGTCTATGGTAAAGTAAATGTGAAAGTAACCATTGCCAATGTTAGCGTCAATCATGTATTTATTGTTGCCGATATTGTGGATGAAGTAATCATTGGTGCTGATTTCATGATTACTCACGGCATTACTTTGGATATGGGACAAAAAGTTATGATTTGGCGAAATGTGGAAATACCCCTTGACGTCGGATATAAAAATAGGACTCAGTAAGAAAGCTAGTTACCGTCGAGCATCAGAGACTACCACCAGTCAGAAACTTTAGTATGGGCCCGTATGGAGGGAGATTGTGAGGACAACAGTTTGTGGGTGGTAGAACCAATAGAAATAAAATGTGATCTTATAACAGCAAAAGCCCTCGTTAAGCCCTGCAACACCAGAATAGTTCCGGTAAGAGTGCTTAACCTGTACAGCTCTGAAAAAGTCGTTAAGCCAAATTCCGAAATAGGTCGATGCACTTCAGCAGAGGCAGTAATCAATTGCGAGAAAAATCCAGAACCTGCCAATAAATCCACCAAGGAACACGAGCTATTACCGGAATGTGTGGGGAAATGGGTAGGAGGTTTAGCGCCGTCTGATATAAATAAGGCCAAACAGCTTCTGAAGAAACATACTTCGGTTTTCGCTTTAAAAAGTCAAAGCCAAGGTAGAACGCCAATTGTAAAGCATCAAATAAATACTGGCGAAGCGAGGACCATAAAGCAGGAGCCCAGAAGCATTCCTCTAGCAAAACGAAGTGAGGTGAAGGAGTTGGTTAACGAAATGGATCGGGATGGAGTAATCGAACCATCTTCAAGTCCTTAGAGCTCGCCTGTTGTATTAGTTAAAAAGTAAGACGGCAGCACTAGATTTTGCGTCGATTATAGAAAGCTGAACGACGTTACCAAGAAAGACAGCTACCCGCTACCAAGAATTGACGACACCCTGGACACATTAGCTGGTACGAAATGATTCTCCACATTGGACTTGCAAAGTGGTTATTGGCAGGTAGAGATTGTAGAAAAAGACAAAGAGAAAACTGCTTTTAGTGCTAGTGATGGATTATGGCAGTTTAATGTGATGCCCTTTGGACTCTGCAATGCTCCAGCCACATTCGAGCGTTTAATGGAACATGTGTTGAAAGGACTTCACTGGAAGACATGCTTGGTGTACCTCGATGACATAATTGTCATGGGGAAGTCTTTTGATGAACACTTGAAAAACCTTGAAGAAGTCCTTAAACGAATAGCTGCGGCTGGACTAAAACTTAGCGTAAAGAAATGTGCATTGTTCCAGAAAGAATTTAAGTATTTAGGGCATCGCGTAACAGCAGACGGCATATCAACAGATGAGGATAAAATACGAGCCGTAAAAAATCTTCACGAATTGCGCAGTTTTCTAGGCCTTTGCACGTACTACCGACGATTTGTACCGAATTTTGTCAGTGTTGCCGCAAGCCTACATGAGCTAACGCAGAAGTCGCGAGCGTTCCTGTGGAGGGAATCTCAAGAACAGGCATTACTTCAGTTAAAGGAATTGTTGTGTACAGCACCAATTTTGGCATATCCCATCCCAGGGGCTAAGTTTGTGCTAGACAGCGATGCGAGTGGATACGGAATAGGCGGTGTGCTTTCGCAGGTGATCAACGGCACGGAAAAGGTCATAGGCTACTACAGCCGAATACTTTCCAAGCCCGAGAGAAATTACTGCGTAACGCGACGTGGCAGTATTAGAGTGTGTGAAGCATTTCCACAAGTATTTGTATGGTCAGCACTTCCAACTGAGAACCGATCATTCTGCCCTCAGGTGGTTGTTGCAATTTAAACAACCTCAAGGGCAACTGGCTCTTTGGATTGAGCGGCTTCAGAGCTATGACTTTAGCATCGAACACCGGAAGGGTTTGAAACACGGCAATGCGGACGCGCTCTCAAGACGGCCTTGCAACCTGGAATGCAAGCATTGCGCAAAATCCGAGGAAAAGGAATGTGTCATTGACGTTTGACTAAAGCATATTGAGTCCAGTGCAGATTGGTCTGTATCGCAGAGAAATGACCCCATACTATCAAAAATAATATCGGCAAAAGAAGAAGGCAGAAGGCCAGCCCGCAATGAAATATCGGCCGAAAGTCCACTGATGAAATCATATTGGGCCCTATGGAATAGTCTATAATTGTTAAATGGCTGCTTATACCGCATATGGGAAAGTGCTGACGGTAAAACAGTGACAAATCTAATTGTGGTACCATCCTCTAAAATAAACGAAGTAATGAAAGAGTTTCATAACGGTACCAGTGGTGGTCATCTTGGTGTGACAAAAACCTTAGAAAAGCTAAAACAACGTTTTTATTGGGTGGGTTGTCAGCAAGCAGTAGCCGATTGGGTAGCCAATTGTTCACAATGCATAGCAGCGAAGGGCCCAGTAAGAAGAAGTCGTGGACAACTTCAGCAGTATAACTCAGGTGCGCCATTCGAGCGGATTGCGATGGATGTAGCAGGCCCTTTCCCTGTCAGTGATGCTGGAAACCGTTACGTTTTAGTGGTTATGGATTATTTCAGCAAATGGCCAGAGGTATATGCAATACCCAATCAGGAAGCTAAAACGGTTATAAGCGTATTTGTGAACAACTGGGTGTGTCGCTATGGTGTTTCACTGGAGTTGCACTCGGATCAGGATAGAAATTTTGAATCCGCTGTATTCAAGGATGTGCGATTTATACGGAATAAGAAAAACCAGAACAACGCCACTGCATCCTCAATCTGATGGCATGGTCGAAAGATTCAATCGCACCCTGGAGGAATATTTAAGAAAAGTGGTCAGTGCACACCAGAAGGACTGGGATGAACACATACCAAAATTTCTATTGGCATACAGGTCGAACACCTGCAAAAATTGTCTTCGGGACAGAACTCAAGTTGCCAGGTGATTTAGAATTCGGTATTAAGCACTCATCAAATAATGAAAACACTTCCCAAGAGCAAGATGACCTTAACGAACTTCACGAATTCGTACGCAGACGAATAAAAATGACCAGCGACAAAATGAAAGCCAGATACGATCGAGCAGCGAATTCTGAGGGATTTAATGAAGGCCAACTTGTACTGCTGTATAACCCACAACGCAAGAAAGGACTGTCTCCCAAACTACAAACCCATTGGGATGGACCATACAAAGTGATTAAGAAATTAAACGACGTGGTGTACAGAATACAGAAAGAAAAGAGCCCGAGATCTAAAATGAAGGTCGTACATCAAGAACGACTAGCTGCCTATGGGAGAAGTAAATATATGCCTATTCGGGACGATTTTAACGGCTGATTTAAAAGTAGACTAATGCTTTAAAATAACAGTGCTGTAATAGCAAACTGTAACATATCTGTTTGCATTATTAACATTGAATAAAAGCTTTCAGTTGACCATTGAAGTTGGTAAACGTTTTTTGCTGCGACCGTATATTCGAATTCGAATATTCAGTTAAAGAACATTGTAGAAAGTACACCACAGATGGCGTATGTATTAGAAATCTCTAGACAGTTAAAGATAAATCTAGAGTGCAGATGGCAGTGTTATAAATAGTGGCAGAGGTTGCAGTCGTTATTGAGTTTATCAGAGACGCTATTCGAATAAACATCAACTGAGTGCCTTAAAGTGTGCTGTATTTTTCAAGTGAATTCGTGTATATTATAAAGTGTCTGTATTTCTGAGAATTTATAAACGTGTATAAAAAACATTGAGGAACTATTTATTTCTGTGTTTGTTGTACATTTTAAATAAATAAGGAGTTGTTACAATTTTTAAACTACTAAACGGCTTTTATTTGCAATCAAAAGTATCCGGTTTATTTAAAGGAAATAAACCAGCGTTTTAAAAAGGTTAAAACGTAACAATATGAATTATATTTAAGTTCTATTTAACCTAGAGTTTACACATGCAAGTAACAGATCGAAAAACACAATACATTCACACTTTTGCACTAACACAATCACACATGCAGCCACCTGCAGCTCACTGCCTACTGAATTTAGATGGACTCAAGGTATATTAATTATAAGGTAGTGTCATTGGCGAATTCAGAATACCGAGCGAATTGGTTACAGTTTTTTATATGTAGTTTGACATTGTGCCTGCACTTGAAGGCGAATTGACTGTCAGGGAAAAAAGTCAAAAACAGCTGACAAATAAATCAAAGCGAATTTTTGTTAAACAAAAAATGTTTATAAATTTGAATCTGTTTGTAATTTAATTTGATGTTTTTAAAAATAAAACTAATTTCGTGTTGTATTATTATTGGTTTTAAAACATAAACGAATTTAACAGCAAAACAAAGTTTGACATTTATTTTACAAAACGGCGAAAATTAATGTATTAGCAAAAAACGATCAGCTGTTCTGATAACACTACCTTATAATTAATATATCTTGGGTGGACTGTGATTTTCGACACTTTCATACAAGTGAAGACAAATAGAGTTGCCAACTAATAGTTTTTGAAAAATTTACCAGAAGGTGGTAAAATAATAATTAAATTTTTAACTTATTTTATGTATTTTTGTAAAAGAAAATAGTACAAAGGGTCACTAATGCTTATTGTTTTCGTAAAAATACCAATTTCATTATTTTTTATAAATAAAATTGTTACTAATATGTATAAAAATTGTTAATCTTACATTTTCCCCAGAAATGTTTGTATTTGAATATCATGGTAACACTTTATTGTTATTAATAAAAATTATAAAAATTGGTTTCAAGCCGCAAATGGACTTAAAAATAACAAATGCTGATATAAGGTTTATTTATCAAATTAGCTGCAATTTTCGAATGTTTGTGGCTTTTTGAAGACATCATTCTCCTTCTCTAACATTTACAAAATGAACTTTTACTTGTATGTATTTTCGATAATAATACGTATTCTCAACTTTCATTAATTTACTTGCATGTGTAAACGCAGCTCATCTCGGAACAAATCAAATAATTATTTTCTGTATTGCTGGCGTTTGGCCGGGCGAAGGCATTTTAAACTCTGGGGTGTATTGAGCTCCGGCTTCGCTAAAATGACTTTTTCTGTCACTAAAAAGAAATTTTTGTTTCACAATAGTTGAATCCCGTAACTTACAGTGATGTACAAATTATCACTGTAAGTTACGGGATTCCGTTCGTTTACTTTTAAAAACTTATAATGAGAGAGCAAGAGAATGTTAAAAGTGATAGTACGTAGATAGCGAACATGATATACATGCACACAAACTACAATTTCTCTTTTTGCGCTTCCCTGCTCTAAAACATTGGTCTCCAGCAGTACGCCCGCGGGCACCGTCTATGTCTGAGTTTCTTATATATGTGAAACCGAAATTAAAAAACGAAGATGAGTTATTTTTCAAGTGTTGCCAGTGAAGGATATTTTCATAACAAATTTGGTTCAGTGTACACACATCGTAATGCATTAAACACATTGAAGACAGCAGGCTTCACGACTTCACGAACACAAATGCTGCTGGCTGAAGTTGAAGTCGTGCGGCAGCCGCTGAATTCTTTTAAAGACAACAGCTTCAAAATAAACAGCTGATTTATAATTCAATGGTGTCACTTTAATTTTTTACTTTAATAAAACATAACCGTACAAAATTCCAAAGTAATTAAGATTTAAACAATTATTTTGAGTAAATATATATATGTGGTAATAATTTATGAACCTGTTATTAATTTATTTCAATATGGTTATCAGAAACTTCTCTTAATGAAGTAAACAAAAAATTTTTTTAAGCACTGATTTGATTTACATTTTTTATTATACACACTATTTCTGTTTTGAAGTTGACAAAAATAGAAATTAGTCTAATTGGGCAGCAGCAGCAAACGAAGTCGTGTCGTCGTGAAGTTGTGCTGTCGTCAAAAGAATCGTTTTCATATAAACGTGTGTATTCTATTTTTGACAGATTGAAAAGATCACACAAATTAAATGCCTCTTTTTGCCTACCACTGGTTTAATGCATAACACTAGAAGACGAAGCAAATCTATTGTTGTGAGAGTTTGGTTACTTGGTGGTTACATGCAAGATGTATTAACAAGGTGGCAGCGTAACTACAACAATTACAACAATACAAGAACAATAGTCATTTTTGTTTGTGTAAAACCGTGTAAACTGTCAAAAAAAAATTCACAAAAACGCACTTTTGTAAATGAAAAAGTTATTTTTAACACATACTAACTTTTTTAAATATAAAATAATCTTTTTAATCTTATTACAAATTTTAAAATGTTTGTAAACAAGTTTTTGACATTTCACAAGGCAAAACATGAGTAGAGAAAAAAATAGTCAGTTGGCGTTACGCTACCACCTGGTTAAACATGCCTTGGTTACACGATCAAGTTTTGCTTTTCAATTTTTAATACACTCAGGCCCGTTTTCTCAATGTATCGACAAACTGCCTGTTACTAAATGTCGACATAAATTTATTAGGCCGATAAACTGTCCGTTACCAATTTGTTTTTCTCAATATACCGACAAAAAAGATTATTTTCAGTTGGCAATACCTCTCAAAATATATGTGAAGGTTGGGAACCCTGCCTTCAATTGACAACATGTTTACATAAATCAGCTGTTTAACGTGGCCATCGATAGCCGGAATCTTTTGAAATATTCATTATCCTCCATGTCTGCCAGGTAGTTAGGCCTGGCATGATAAAATTTTTCAGCATTCACTTGGAACTCATGTTCTTCGTGTTCATCCTCCATCAAATTAATGTTAATTCCTCTATTAAACTTTTGTTTTCATAAAATCTATTTAATTTCGTTTACAAAAACACAAACACATACAAACTATGAACAGCAGTCAGCTGATTGAATTTATCTGTACGATAAATAAATAATTGGCAGATGAGATCGGGTTAGCTTTGCGACAGAATAGAAGCAAATGAGACATTGAGAAAACCTAATAGGGGTGTCAGACGGCATGTATTGCTTGTGTATTGGGACATGTATTCGATACATATGGAATTCTATGTGTATGTCAAAATTCACGTTATACATACGATTGCATGTGACATAACCTTTATTAGTTTATATGTTTGTTGTTTTTAACAATATATTTATTTAAAACATTTTTAAATAACAATAAATATATTTAATGCAATGGAACTTATTTTGTTATGATTTTTCTTTACTCTTTTTTGTTTTATTTTTTTTATTTTGCACTCACACTGTTATACACACGAAAATAGAACATGCTCTAATTTTAAAAATGTGTCGAGTAATACACATGTATTTTACATACACAAAGTTTCATATGGATCACACGGTATGTATATGTTTACATTATAGACGTGCAAGAGTGTAACTTAAAGTATTGTCAAAACAAGTATACCATATACATAGCTGTTACTATGGGTATAAACATGAGAATGAGTATAACTAATGTTGTATGGTTTTGCTTTTGCACACACACTATAATAGGGGGGTCAGACGGCATGTATTGCTTGTGTATTGGGACGTATTCGATACATATGGAATTCCATGTGTATGTCAAAATTCACGTTATACATACGATTCATAATTTCCACGTTCAAACGTACATATGTAATTGCATGTGACATAACCTCTATAAGTTTATATGTTTATGGTTTTTAACAATATATTTATTTAAAACATTATTAAATCACATTAAATATATTTAATGCAATGAAACTTATTTTATTATGATTTTTCTTTACTCGCTTTTGTTTTGTTTTTTTTTATTTTGCACTCACACAGTGTTGTATTTCAAAATACAACACTGTTATACACACGAAAATAGAACATGTTCAAGGCGTATTTAACAAGGTGACAGCAGTGGCGAATTGAAATAAATACAGGCGAATTCATTTATTTTTTATATATAGAGTTTGACATACGGGCGTACGGGCGAATATTTTGTATATATGTAGTTTGACATTTGTGCGAGCTATTTCTATAATCAGCAGTGCTGCCGATGGCACCTTATTAAATGCACCTTGAACATGTTCTAATTTCCAAAAATGTCACGAGTAATAGGGGGGTCAGACGGCATGTATTGCTTGTGTATTGGGACATGTATTCGATACATATGGAATTCCATGTGTATGTCAAAATTCACGTTATACATACGATTCATAATTTCCACGTTCAAACGTACATATGTAATTGCATGTGACATAACCTCTATTAGTTTATATGTTTGTTGTTTTTAACAATATATTTATTTAAAACATTTTTAAATCACAATACATATATTTAATGCAATGAAATTTATTTTGTTATGATTTTTCTTTACTATTTTTTGTTTTGTTTTTTTATTTTGCACTCACACAGTGTTGTATTTCAAAATACAACACTGTTATACACACGAAAATAGAACATGCTCTAATTGCAAAAAATGTCACGAGTAATACACATGTATTTTACATACACAAAGTTTCATATGGATCACACGGTATGTACATGTTTACATATGGAAAAATGTCCCAATACATGGCACAAAACACAAGCAATACATGCCGTCATGTATGGGGGAATGTAGCCAAGACCTTCCTCTATCACGCCCCGTTTTCCAAATTTTGGCACAAACAACCATTTTTGCCCTATATGTCCCCAAATAGTTTGAGTGATTTTTCAAAAAACAGTTTTTTGAAAAATTTGTTCGAACACCTATCCGTACAGGAAAAAACCAAGTATGGGAAAATGTAGCCAAGAACATGCCCTATCACGTCCCGTTTTCCAAATTTTGGCACAAATAACCATTCTTGCCATATATGTCCACAAATAGAGTGATTTTTCAAAAAACAGTTTTTTGAAAAATTTGTTCGAACGCCTATCCGTACAGGAAAAAACCAAGTATAGCGGAATGTAGCCAAGACCTTCCTCTATCACGCCCCGTTTTCCAAATTTTAGCACAAGGCCCCATTTTTAAACAATAGGCTAAAAAGTGGTTTGAGTGATTTTTTTGTATAAACGTTATTATTTGTTTTTGAAGCATACATAACATGAGTGTTTTTTAAAATAAATTTGTTTTTAATATATAAATTAAAAATGTAATTTATTTTATTTTTTATTATCATTTTAAATAAATTTTTAAATAAATTAAAAATTTAGTTAAAGTGACTGTAAAGTTTGTTAGAAAATGAATAAAAGTTTGTTAGAGGCCGAAAATCCTCTCCCATGCACAAAAATGAAGAAGAACAGGCATTCACTGTTAATTGACTTTTATATAAATTAAGTAGTAAATTCGTGTATTTAAACTTGGCAGCACTTAAAATTCGGTTTGTAAAGCAGAAAACACTCAATTTTCTCTGCAGCAAATTATTCTCAGAGAGAATTTTTTATTTACTCTCTTAAAAATGAGTAAAACCAAAAAAGTTTGTTGGCCAGAGTTTGTTATCTTCTCGGGGGCGGAAAATTCTTGTTCTTATGAGATGCCGGATTGTAAAATTTAATTATTTGGTAGCTCTTTTATTGAATAAAATATGATACATTTTTTATTTTTTTAAATGTAAAAATTATAGAATCAAAAATTCTTGACCGTCTTGCAATCCAAGTAATTCAAAAACGCAATGAAATATTGAAAAAACGTCTTAATAAACTAAAAGCGCTAAAACATATGGCAATGCTTAAAATCTTATTTGCAAATAGTGTCGTTAATCAGGAATTGTTTTCGTGAGTTAGCTATTCGCAAATAAAAAATTAATTCACTGTTTATGCGGCATTTTTTTCTAATTGGAATATTTTTATTTGCGAATAAGCCGTGCGTAAAAAATACATGGTTTCTGCATTTATTGATGCGCCTTTTGTAATGTTTAGCAATAAAAATTAAATTTATCAAGGCGATAATAATTTGAAGATTGTTGTAAGAATTTTGTGTAGAAAAAATCTTTATTTTATAAACATTTGTTTATTATTTACGTATATTAGCATACACTACAAAATATGCATGTGTACCAAATTGCAATAGTTTTAGTATAATGTTGCAATTAAATATTTTTTTTAACAGTCTAAAAGTCGACTTTTATCGACTATTCGACTTTTGAGATAACATAATCGATTGTTCGACTTTTTTCCGACCAAAAAGTCGATTTCGACTTTTTTCAGGAAAAAGTCGATTGTTCGAACAATCGACTTATAGAACCCTATAACATATGCTGTCAAACAGCATATAAAATTTTTCGCATGAAAAAACCAAGGTATATTAATTATAAGGTAGTTTGATTCCTCCAAAATGGGAAGCTGGCGTCAAGTCAGTTAAGTTCCATTTGAAAAGAACCATTGGGGAAGCCAAACTTACATATGAGGAAATGAGCACTCTTCTAATACAAATTGAAGCAGTGTTGAATTCGAGACCTTTAGTTGCTATAAACAGTAATGATGATGATCAAATGGATACCTTAACTCCTGGCCATTTTTTAATTGGACGACCACTGAATGCCTGTCCTGAACATGTTGAAGAAACTCATGTAAGTTCCCTAAATAGGTGGAAGTTAATCCAAAAACTAAGAAAAGATTTTTGGATCAGATGGAAAAATGAGTACCTTACGACTCTACAACAAAGATACAAATGGAAGTTTCCGTCAGAGAATTTGAAAGAAGGTAGTGTTGTACTAATTAAAGATGATAATACACATCCAGCTAGTTGGCCACTTGCGAGAGTTGCAGAAATACATAGCGGCAAAGATGGCAAAGTTAGAGTCGCAACGTTGAAGCTAGCAAATAACACATTGAAAAGGCCTATTAATAAATTGTGTCCATTAGTATGTTCAGATACAAATGATGAGAATTCGTCACCGTTAAAAAGCCACTATACGAAGATGAAAGACCCGGAGAAGAAGAATTTATATTGGTTACAACTGATGCTGACGGTATTGATGTTATTGAAACCAGTTAAGACATTACCAATTAACAAAAATAACGCTGTTTCAATAACCAATCTATCGACAAACACGGCGCTTTATCTCGACAAGGTTGGACAACTAAACGCTATAAATTCGAAGTGGAATATTGTAGTATACTACGACTTATCTCTGTATTACCAAGAGCTTGAAAGGATTGGTAAACTGATGGTGAAAATAAGAGAAGAATGTCCAAAATTAAGTTTATTTAAGGACTCCTGTGAAATGGTGATGACAGTGATGGAGAGGAGATATAAACTTCTTGATCAAAATAATGAGCTGCTCATTAGCAAACCCCGGAAGAAAAGAGCACCATTTGAGTTTGTGGGTTCTATTTATCACGTCCTCTTTGGAATGATGGACGCAGACGATCGAGAGCAGATGGAGGAAAATATGAAAAATATTTTCAGTAATCAAGAAGATTTAAATAAATGAATTAAACAACAAACCTCTATTATTGATTCGACGTTGAATGTCATGAAAAAGACAACAGAAGATGTTAATGTCAACTTTAAACAAATGTACGGTCAACTGAAGCTATTCTATGATCAAACAAAAAATGAAACCAGTGCAGAGCGGTTAACCTTGCTATTTTCCGTATTGGCCACACAATTGAATTTGATGGTTGATGAGTGCCAAAAGATACAATCTTCAGTTATAAATATGTTGATTGATATCAACCATGGACATATAAATACCGACCTGTTAACACCAACACAACTGCAGAAAGAAATATTGCATATAGAAAATGTTTTGCCTAATAACCTGATTCTTCCTGGAAAGGAATGTGGTACTGAACTCAAAGAGGTATACCATGGGATGAAGGCGAAGGGCACCATTATTGATAACCGACTCGTGGTTCAGTTGGAAGTACCATTAATCCAGAAGCATAATTCCGAAGTATATAAATTAATCACACTTCCTGTAGACGTCAACAATAGCGCCGTTATGCCAAGAGTAGAAGATGATTACATAGTTTATAATTTTGCATCTAATATGTACTTTCTAATGTCACAAGCGAAACTAAATAAGTGCGATAAAAATCTTCAAGGTCAATACAATTGCATCGGAAATATACCCTGGAAGCCAGCCATAGAACGATCTTGTGAAGTATCGGCGTTAAAACAATCCCGGCATGCTGAATGTACATTCGAAGCGGTACCAAGGAAAAGCGTTTGGGAGCAGCTGTCTTCAGAGAACAATTGGATATTTTCAGTATTTGACAATGGGGTTTTAACAGTGGATTGCGGTCAGGATAATAGAAGCTGGATTACATTGCCACCAAAAGGCATATTAAAACTATCAGAAGGATGTACTGCTACATATGAAGGAATAACCATGTCAGCTTCACAACGCTTGGAGTCGGAAGTAAATTCTGTTATTCAGGCGTCAACATGGGGCATAGATCCGGAAGAAATTGAAGCGAAATTGGTCAAACCATTTGATGTTACTATTATTAACAACACCAAAGACATCGATTATCTTAGAAGGGAAGTCCTGAATATGAAGGAGACAAAAATCGAGCTTAAGAGACTGCAATTTCACACGATATCCGGACATACATCTCTACTATTAATTATTGTTCTTATATTTATATTGATTTGTTTAATTATTAAGCACAAATGTAGTAAAACAGAAGTAGTTAAAATAGATTTTTCTACACCATTACCATTGCGGGCCCGGCAGAATGTTCAGAATTGAACACGGGTTTATTTAAGTATATTTTATCTCAAGTATGGGAAAATAAATATCATAAATCATAAGGAAAAGTGCATGGGTTAAGTCATAAAAAACTGTTCGATTAGTTTACTTGTATTACAAATAAATGTTTATCACTTAGTTTTTATGTCAACCCCAAGTAGCGATAAGAATACTAGTTGTAAGAGGCACATCAATTCTTTTGTTTATGTAATGCATAGACAATTAAGTGAGAGTTAAAAATAGGCAATAAAATATATTCTTATCACTAGTGCTCTTGTTACCCCACGCTGTGATGGAAATATTACATTGATAAGGTTTAAAGTACACAAGAGTACTTGAGATCTTATATTAGTTCTAGTTAACTTTAAGATTTTTATGTTTAGCTCTTAAGAAGTAAAATTAAATAAATATTTTAATATCCTACAAACATTCAAAAAGTAAAGACTTGTCTGTTTCTACAAGAATTTTACACTTAGAATATGTAGATATTTAAATATAAAAACAAGCTTTGAAAGTTGTTAGAACCAAAAAGCGAAAAAAAAAATATCAGCTGTTTGACTGACTCCACCTTGTATAAATTCGCCTTTACTAGGCAAAGTAAATTAATAAAGTAGACTCAGTAGAACAGCTGACTATTTTTTTTACTTTGGTCTGAACTGTCATTTCACTTGTGGTTGTTGTGGCGAAAAATACAACAAGCCCAAAAGCAAAAACAACAACAGGCAACTTTGACAGCTCAGACCTTAAACCAAAAACAAAATTGCTTTTGGTTTTTGTAAATGTTGTATTTGTTGTAGTACTGTCGCTACTTTATTAATTTACTTTGGTACTAGGCTTTAAAAACAAAAACAGTTGTTTATTGTTTTGCATTGAGTATGTCATAAACTTCTTTTTTGCACACAAATAGCTGTTGTAACTACAAGTATTATAAAATATTGTAGGTGAAACAAATATACAAGTGAACTTTGGGGAGTTGATGTGTATACATATTGATGTGTATACACAATAGATTGAATTGGTGCGAAAATTTATGTTAAAAAATAAACAACACGCAGTGGTTTAGGTTTATTTCTGGAAATAATTCGTTATCTCGGGAACTACGAAATTTCTCATGGTTGGAGCTGAGGTATTTTCGAGTTGATTTGCAGTTGATCAGTTTCCTAGCGCTTATGGGGGCCAGTGCGTTGCCCCTCAAAGTTGGTCACCCCGGATATCTAAATTTTTTTAATAAATCGGCAAAAATCCATTTGTGATCCGAATGAGCTGAAATTTAAAATATAAATAGCGCTTAAGAAGATCTATAAAAAATACATGTGTAGGTTATCTCTATTAGTTTGTTTTGAATTTTTGAATTGTATAGTCTTCCTTTATTTACATCTTTACTTACTAAATATTTACAAATGAGATCTTATCTTTATATAGATATTACAACAAATAATGAATTGACTAATAGTATTTACTATATTTTTTTTAACATTATGATCTTTTCTAAGGTAAAATGGGAAAAACCTTTATATGATTTTAAATGAATTCAAATATGAAGAAAATTCTATAGGTTTAAAGTGGTGCTATTAGTTTTAATAGCACCGTATAAACATATCATTTTCGATTTGGTGATTTGCATTTAACTTTATATATTTTCTACACATTCTCTTATCATGGGATAAGAAGAACTTTCAATTTTTTCATAAAAGTTGTTTTTAATTCTTTTTATAAAATCAATAATTCGTTCGTAACCGGTTTCTTCATGGATAAGGTATGTTGGGTATCTCCAGTGTTTGTTATATATCATTTTGAGACATTTGTTTTGAATAACTTGTAATCGATTCAAGTGACATTTAGCTGCAGTACTCCATACAGGACACGCATATGTTAATATGGGTCTTATAACACTTTTAAATAGAAGATTATTATTTTTCATGTTCAGACATGAACGTTTATTTAGCAATGGCCATAGGGCTCTAAAAGCTTTAATTGCTTTTTTGCAGATTTCGTCGATATGCCGTTTGAATATAAGTTTTTTGTCCAACGTAACCCCCAAATATTTTACATCGTTTTGTATATTTAAAACATTATTTCCTATTAACAAGGGACGCCGGGCCGAATCTTTTAGGGGATTTGTTGAATGGGAAAATTATAGCTTGAGTCTTAATAGGATTTATTTTGATTTTCCATTTGTGAAAATATTTGTTGCAACTTACAAGTCCTTTTTCCATTTTCTTTAAGAGAGCACCGGTACTCTTGCTTGAAGTAATTAAAGCGGTATCATCCGCGTAATATGCAGTTTCCATATACTTCGGAACTTTAAAGTCGGATGTATATATTGAATACAGGAGTGGTGACAAAACAGATCCTTGTGGAAGCCCAGTGGAAATATGTTTGTCAGATGAGGTCGCATTTTTAATTGCAACTTTGTAAATTCTATCGTCCATAAAATCAGCAATAAGTTTACTAAGATATTTCGGGATATTAGCAAGTAAAAGTTTATATAAAAGACCGCTATGCCAAACAGTATCAAACGCCTTTTCTATATCTAGCAGGATAAGGCCCGTTGATTTTTTGCTGTTCTTATTAGCAATTATTTTATTTTTTATCCTTTTTATTTGGTGAGTAGTGCTATGATCTTTTTTGAACCCGAATTGTTCTTTAGCAACAATGCAATTTGAATTTACAAATTCACTTAGGCGATGATGTAGAATTTTTTCCAATATTTTACCTAGATTGCTTAGCAAGCTAATAGGTCTGTAGCTGTTAGGGTTGTATTTTGGCTTATTTGGTTTGTTTATAGCTATAACTTTAGCATTTTTAAAATTTTTTGGAAAATAATTAAGTTTAATGCAACTGTTGAAGAGAATGACTAACAATTTCAAGGTTCTTTAAAAGTATATTTGTGATATTGTCAAACCCAGGTGATTTGGAGGCTTTTAAAGATGACACAATACTTGTTATTTCTCCAAGGTTTGTAAAAATGGCGGAGTCAGTAGATGGGTTCTCCTTCCTAAAGTCATTGACTTTTGCGTTAATGAATTTATCCATTGAATGTTTGTAGCTTGAGGTAAGATTATTTGATTGGACAAATGTATTTGCTAAAATTTCAGCTATCTTCTTATCATCTGTTATTTTGGTATTTCCATAGTTGATATATGGAATTTGGTGTTTACCTTTTTCTCGCAGACTTCTACTCATTCTCCAAAAGGTTGTATCTCCTGGTTTTAAATTAGATAGTAATTGACACCATTTATTATTGCGTTCTGCTTTGATGTTTTTGTCTATCATTTTAGTAAGAAGGTTTGCATATTGATTGTAAAATTGTTTCTCAACTGCATTTGAAGTTCTTTGACTTTTTCTTTTGTAGCTTCTTCTTAGTTTTATATATTTACAGATATTCTCAGGCAATTCAAAGTAGTTTCGTTGAGTAACTTTGGGAGTTGATGCACTTCTTGCTTCTAAAATAATGTTGGTTAATTTGTTAATTTCTTTATCAATTGTTTGTTTTGAAGTGTATTCATCTATATTGAATACTATATGATTGTCAACAAAATTCTTAAAAATGTTCCAGTTCGTTAATCTATGATCATAGTAACTGATATCAGCAATTGATGCCTTCGATCGTTTTATGGTGCAAATAATGGGACGATGATCTGAAGGAATTTCGTAACCCAATGTTCTTACTTCCATATTTAGTGCGGAATTACTAATTACCACATCGACCGTAGACGGTTGTCTATTACGTTGATGTGGGTATAATGTAGGACTATTTGGGTAGTATACGAAAAAGTTACAAGTATTTTGTATGTTGTTGAGTGTGACACCTGCTGTGTTACTTGTAGCACAATTCCAGGCAGAATGTTTAGCATTTAGGTCTCCTAAAACTATATATTCATTGGCGGAAGGTGTAAGTTTATGAATATCATTAGAGAAATTGTTGCTATAACGGGGCGAGTATGCAGAAGTTATTACAATCGGTATATTATTTATTGTTATTTCTATAGATATATTTTCAATAGATCTAGTGTTAAATGTGAAGCAGTTTTTGTGTTTTATAGATTTATGAACAAGTAAAGCGACGCCTCCTCCTCTTTCATCTGACCTGTCGTTTCTGTAGAAAAAGTAATTTTTTAAGAAGTGTTTGATGCCTTCCTTTAAAAATGTTTCGTTTAATGAAGCAATTTTTATATTTTCTCTTTCGAGCAATATTTCCAATTGTTTTAATTTTGAAAAGTATGAAATTCCATTAACATTCAAATGAAGCATTTTAAATTCGTTTGAATTAGTGCAAGCCATGAGCATATTTTACCATAGACATAACAACTTTAATTTGTTGCACTTTTGATGTACATCTTTGTAAATCTTCCATAGCAGTTGTAAAGATATCAAAAAGTTCATCGACGCTAAACAGATCTGCATTATTTTTCAGCTGGTTTGCGTATGAAACTCTAGCATTCATTGAATTATTATTGTTGCGGCTTGTTGTATTGCCTAAATTGGGAAATTCTACATCGTTGAATTGGACTGTATTTAGATTTGGCTGTACTCTGTTATTATTATTAGATTTTGTTGTTACTCTTGCCCTCGTCTCTAGATAAAGAGAACGTAGTGGACAATTAATGTCGTTTGCTGCATGATCTGTTCTCTCTTTTCCATGTTTTTTACAATTAAAACAAGTAAAAACAGCTGGTCGCTTTTCATTTGTATTAAATGGACAAACATTTGTATGATGGTTTTCTGCGCATATCATGCAAGCCGCACCTCTATGGCAATGCTCTCCACCATGTCCATACATTAGACAGTTCCAACATTGTGTTGGTCTATCATTTTTCTTCGATCTGTATTTTTTCCATGTAATAATTACGTTAACTAGTTCTCACATTTTTTAAAGAACTTGGATTAAAATTTTTTCGAATAAATTGTACTTTATACACTGCATTATTATCCGAGCTAAATTTGGTAATAACTTTACTTACAGCAGATGGTGACAAGTTGTAGCTCTCCAATTCGGTTTTGATATCGTCTGTTTTGATACGAGGTAAGCCATGCAAGAAGGTGGTGTATAACCTATTATCTTTCGAATTATACGAATGGAACTCAATTTGATTTTCCTTTAGTGTTTGCATACAGCTATTATATACAGCCTGGTTTGGAGTGAATACTTTGGTACCAATGGAAGTACGCTTAAAAAAGCATTCCTTACCTAATAACTTTTGGATTTCGGAAAAAGATGCATTGACTTCCACTACAATAGGTGGTGGCTTACTTTCCTTTACTTGATTTATATTTGTTGCTGGAGCTACATCCATATCATTTTGACCCCCTAGGATACTAAACCTATTTCCCGACGAAGAAGGAATGATTGGATAAACAAGCCTTGGTTGATTAGTTGACTTTATCTTAGCATTGCGCTTTTTATTCCTAGATTTTGTGGCCCCTGGGGCCATTTTAGGTCTGTAATTTGTTTTTGTTTAAAAAAAGTTGTCTATCACGTGTGAGTTCAATAAGAACGTGTGTAGGCAATTACAAAACAATAGTGTAATCTTTATTTTTAATATGTATAAAAAAAAAATTGCTATGCGTTTATGTTGTTGAGACTACCGTTCGTTATGAATATCAGATGTGAACTGATCTCTATTAGTTGAAGAGTTATTTACGTTTATTTATTATTGATTATATAAAAAATTAAAAGTCATTTTATTAATTGGAACAAAAAATATGTATTTCAACAAAAAAGTTAACAAAACCTCAATTCGTTAAAAAATATTGATGAAAATTAAAGAACATCAAAAAATTCATATTTCACTTAAATTCGTACAATTATATTAAATTATAATTAAAACTTTAAAAATTAAAAAAAATGTTAATATTAAATAATCCTAATACTTTGTAGGGTATCATTTGCTATTTTTTGGTGCCTTTACGATTTTAAATGAAGCGTTGATATTCTGGGCACTGACAGTCTTACCCAATTTTTTTATTTGTGGATAAGGGCAATTAAAATTATATCCAATTTTCTGATAGGTAATAGCACACACAATATAAAAATAGCAGTTTAAAATATTTCCAAAACATCAACTTTCTAAAACTAATGAATAAAATTTGACTACGATGGTGTACGATTTTAAGTGACATTCACTGTATGTATATTGGCAATAAAATTCTAAATAATATAAAACAAACTTGCTAACAATTAACTTGTCCCTATAAAAAGTTAAACGCATCCAAAGTTGGAACATGTAAAAAGTGCCGTATTTTTGAAGTTTTTCCCCAAAAAGGCCCATATATTTTTTTCTTTTGTAGAAAAAAATGTTCTTCGGGACTATATACAATTTTTTTATGATCCGGAAAGAGAATTTAATGCAAAAGCGTGTAAAGTAAATTTTGGCTCACTTAAGCGGACACAACACCGCCAAGACCTATCCAAACTTGGCCAATTTAAATAAAAAAATAGATTTGAGTAAAAAATTCTAAAAAGGCAAAGCACCGATCCTCGAAAAAGCTTCATACTTGTATAACCCTATACGCTTCTTAAATATCTACAAAGTTTTTTTTACTATCACACGGTAAATAACGCCACAGTAGGCACTTTTCTAAAAAAAACTCAGTTTTTGTAACACATTTTACCCGGTTTAGGAATTTCGGTATTTGAAAATAAAAAAAATTAAAAATTATAATGTGGTTTATTTAAGGATAATTGAGTCTATATTATTTCCAAATCTTGTTATGATATCTTTAACCGTTAAAATTTTACATTAATTCAAATTGTATATTTTTCACCATGGAAAATCACCATATTATATTTTTTTATGTTTTTAGGTAAATAACGTCCCAAAAATTTATAAAATTATTTGATTTTACTAAAATATCAATCTTCAAGTCCTAAGGTTTTCAACAATATCAAATACTTATATAAAAAGGCCTTTATTTACTCCTCAAAAGTTCCACAAACCTTGCCCCCTTTGGAAAATTTGTATGCTTTTTCATTGTATATTTATAGTGGTTTAGGCTCCTATAATTCACAAACAAATAAAGAAACAGACATACATACTTATTTGTTGGTAAAATTTCTATAAATCATACACACGAGTTTTTATTTGCATCATACAATAAGTTACTTATAGTATTCCATCTTTATCTACTAGTATTTGCTTGTGCGAAACATAGGACAACCAATATGTTACTCTCATTTTCTTTTCATCCACTCATACAATAATGCATTGAACACATTGAAGACAGCAGGCTACACGAACACAAATTCTGCTGGCTGGAGTTGTAGTCGTGTGGCAGCTACTGAATTATTTTAAAGGCGACAGCTACAAAGTAAACAGCTGATTTATAATTCAGTGGTGCCACTTTAATAAAAAATAACCGTACAAAATTCCAAAGTAATTAAGATTTAAACAATTATTTTGAGTAAACATATATATATGGTTGTAATGAATTATGTACTTTTATTAATTTACAACAATATGGTTATCAAAAACTTCTCTTAATTAAGTAAAAAAAATATATTTTTTTTAAGCACTCATTTGATTTACATTTTTTATTATATTAGCAACACTATTTCTGCTTTGTAGTTGACAGAAATAGAAATTAAGGCTCCATTAGTCTTTGCGTTCTGTAACGTTTCTGTTCTGTGCCGTTCTGAATGCTGTTATATTGTAGTTAGTTTTTCCGTAAGATCGTATCAGCTGTTTTTAAAATAATAACCAAAAGACCAACTTGGTGATTTTGTTACTATTTTTAGTGTTTTTTGTATTAGACCGTCAACATATTATTGTGAACATTTTTATAAATATATACATATATTGTTTGTTAATGATTTAATTTAACCTAATTTTTTTACATACATTAGAAGAAGTTTATATTTATTTCAAGGACCCTAAATAATAATTATGTTCATTTTTCAGGTATCAAAAAATTTACCATTTTAAGAAATATTTTATAAAAATTGGTTTTAATTATTATGTGTAATGAAAACAAATATTTATTAAACATAATTATTCAGGTATGTTCTGCAAATCACATTTTATAAAAGTGGTTTGAAATCACATAAAAGGTGTTCTGAGCACATAATTTTGTGATTTTAAAACGTTCAACAAAGTCACTAATCAGGTATGTTCTGTAATCCACGTGATTTCAAATCACATACCGTTTTAAAATCACACGTGTGATTTGTGCCTGTTCTGTAAATCACACTGTTATTATATTTTTCGGTGTGATTTTAAATTTTCGAAAGCACAAGAAAACAGCTGATTCGTTTATTTTAAATGTTTTGTTTTGCTAATAATTTTGTAGAAATATTAAAGTGAAAATAAAAAAATGCCTGGAGCTTCTGTTATATCTTTAATGGAATTAAAAAGAATGGAACTACATTTTATAAAAATTTTGCAAAAACTATGGCGCAAGCTCAACCACTATGTCAAAAATAAAACAAAACAGCAAAGCTGCCACAGTACACAATTGCTTTTGGTTACCACTTGCTTCAACTTTGTAGCATTTTTTTCCAATTAGCGCAAAAAACTTAACGCATATTGATAACTTATAATATAATCTAACAAATATTATAAATTTTATGACGAATTCTGTAATTAATTTAAAGATATTGAACATATTTTAGACAAACATTAACAAATTTTAGTCCGGCAAGCTTCCATGTATTTTCGAAAATCATAAACAGCTGACAACTGAAAACAAATCTGAAACCACAAAAGAAATCACAAAAGCAAATAAACTTTTTACAGCAGAAAAGGTGTCTCTAGATTTTTATTAAATTTTAGGTGTTTTTTTTAATAAAACAAGTAATTCTATAAGAAAATTAATAAAGGACATATTGTTTAATTTATTTAAATAATTTATTTTAATATTTTCCATTCAATAGCCGCAGAAATAACCAAGTGATTTGAAAACATTAGTGACTTTGTTGAACGTTTTAAAATCACATAATTATGTGCTCAGAACACCTTTTATGTGATTTCAAACCACTTTTATAAAATGTGATTTGCAGAACATACCTGAATGTTTTCAAATCACTTGGTTAATTCTGCGGCTATTGCATGGAAAATATTAAAATAAATTATTTAAATAAATTAAACAATATGTCCTTTATTAATTTTCTTATAGAATTACTTGTTTTATTAAAAAAACACTTAAAATTTAATAAAAATCTAGAGACACCTTTTCTGCTGTAAAAAGTTTATTTGCTTTTGTGATTTCTTTTGTGGTTTCAGGTTTGTTTTCAGTTGTCAGCTGTTTATGATTTTCGAAAATACATGGAAGCTTGCCAGACTAAAATTTTTTAATGTCTGTCTAAAATATGTTCAATATCTTTAAAT
The DNA here is from genome assembly GCF_958450345.1 of Calliphora vicina. Lineage (NCBI taxonomy): Eukaryota > Metazoa > Arthropoda > Insecta > Diptera > Calliphoridae > Calliphora > Calliphora vicina. The sequence goes on along the minus strand of NC_088782.1, from coordinate 85,935,012 downwards.
TAATTATAGAATTCGTCATAAAATTTATAATATTTGTTAGATTATATTATAAGTTATCAATATGCGTTAAGTTTTTTGCGCTAATTGGAAAAAAATGCAACAAAGTTGAAGCAAGTGGTAACCAAAAGCAATTGTGTACTGTGGCAGCTTTGCTGTTTTGTTTTCTTTTTGACATAGTGGTTGAGCTTGCGCCATAGTTTTTTCAAAATTTTTATAAAATGTAATTCCATTCTTTTTAATTAAATTAAAGATATAACAGAAGCTACAGGCATTTCTTTATTTTCACTTTAATATTTCTACAAAATTATTTGCAAAACAAAACATTTAAAATAAACGAATCAGCTGTTTTCTTGTGCTTTCGAAAATTTAAAATCACACCGAAAAATACAATAATAGTGTGATTTACAGAACAGGCACAAATCACACGTGTGATTTTAAAACGGTATGTGATTTGAAATCACGTGGATTACAGAACATACCTGAATATAAAGTTTTTTAATATTTATGTATAAGAAATTTTCAAGTGCATAAAACATTGATATCATATTTCGTTGTTATAGCAGTTGTAATTTTGGTGTTCCCTTTTTATTATAGATTTTAACAATAATTTTTCAAGTAAACAAGTGTTATTTCTTTTTAAATAGAGCAATGTTTTTATGTTTTGTTTCAATTTAAACCACTTAACTGCAATAAAACATCATTTATTAAAAAAACTGTGTGACTAAACTTTATTATATAAAATGAGTTATAACAGTTATGTTATTTCTTATTCATAACTATTAAAAATAATTAATAATATATCTATCGAATAGTAATAGTTATAATATTTTTAAAAATAAAAATTGGAAATAATAATTATTCTTAATAAATGAAATAATAATTTATTATTAATAATTATTCGCAATTTTTATCGAATAAAAGTTATAACTATTAAGTCCTTGATTTATTTTATTAAATTTCAATGTTTTTTGAAAATATTATATTTTTTATTCTTTTGTTAATAATAAATATTTTCCTTTCAAAAATGTTGGCACCATTGCTTTCATATTGTTAGCATTTTTGTGTGTATATGATATCAGCTGTTTTAGCTGTCACTTAACGTTGCGGACAAAATTCAGTTTTCAACAGATTCATCCGCAACAGAACGGCAACGTTACAGAAAAACTAACGACATACACAAATTTCCCTATGCTAAAAACAAAACAGCTGATTCGGAACGGAACGGAACGTACAAACTAATTAGGCCTTTAGTTTAATTCGGCTACAGCGGCAAAAGCAATCGTGTGGTCGTGTAGCTGTGCTGTCGTCAAAAGAATCGTCTTCATATAAACGTGTGTATTCTAATTTTAACAGATTGCAGTTGGTAGCCTGCTGTCTTCAATGTGTTCCATGCATTAGAATGGATTTTTGTATTAATATTTTTAATATTTGTCAATATTTTTTTAAGTGTATTTAAGAATTATATATTTTTTGTCTGGTATCACTGGTTGTTACTTAAACACGCTTTATGTACGTCACATGGGCAAAATATATATTTCGAGTTAAAGTTTGTGTGAGTAAAAAATAATTAAAATGTTAGAGATAAACAAAACAGCAATTGGAATTGCTGCTGGAGTTGCAGGAACGCTTTTTATAGGATATTGCATTTATTTTGATACGAAACGTCGTAGCGATCCTGACTATAAAAAAAAAGTTAGAGAGCGTAAGTAACAGAAAATGAGTTCTTATATAAACATTTGGTTTAATATACATACATGTATACATATGTAGGTAGAAGAAAAAATCGCAAAAATGGGAATTCAATCAGAAGTGGAATGCCTAATTTGAATGACCATGAAGCTATTGAAAGGTAATTTATTATACAATGAATAAATATTTTTACACGCATGGGCAACAAATTTTTACAAGACATTCAGCTGCTAAACTCTAGTTTATGGGAGCCACTCTGGATCGATACAAAATTTTTACCAGAGGTATATCTTTTTATGCTGAATACGACGTTATAGTTCATTGTCACCAGTCCGTAGTTCTCGATTTATGGGACACCAAAGCTAAAATATTGGATGTGTTATATTTTTGTTGTTTTTTATAATATTTGATCATATAAACATCATTAGATAGCTTTTAACACTAAGGATAATCCATATGAAAACGGACTGAGATGTCGGATTTGACATCTTTGATTTTAAATTCACCACACATATTACGGTTCCAAATGGTTACTCAAATCAATGACTTTTTCATCGGAAACCCATTTCAGTTCAAAAATTTCGCGTTTGAAAATTCAAAAATATGTTAAAATTTTCTAAAAGTATATATACATAATTACCCATAACTGTGAAACTACCAGAGACATGCGCCGAACGGCTGTAAGCCGGCTGAGCCGAGCCGGCTTAGGTCTCTGAAAACTACTCAAAGTCCAACATAATTGCCAAAAATATTTGATGGTGACATGATTAGTTCTGGAGTTATAAAGAGTACGTTTTTGTTATATAAATTCATATACAAATTTAAGCAAATAAAAAACAGTACACAGTGGAATCAATGAAAATATACAGTAGCGAGCATAAAAAATGCAAAGCCATGGAATGTTATTTTCAATAGCACTGATTTTGCTCAATAAGGTATCCAATTGTCCACATCTGCTGTTTTTATATTCTTATTGATCATAGGCAATTATTGTACGACATTTTGTCCAATATATTTTAACGGGGGAGTATAATTATAAAATTTTTAGTAAAAACAGTGGTAAAATTATGCGAGCAAATAAAATGCAACTAAGAAAATTGAGTTATTTTTTAAAATTTTGAAAAAAATAATTATAAAAAATTGCTAAAAACTATAACAATGTTGCATTACCATCATTTACTATTAATACAAAGAAATTTAAGGACATTTAAATTCAAAAGGATAAACATTTTATCCAAAAAACGCCATGCTCCTATTTCGTTAAAAAAAATTAGATATAATTAAGAATTTTGTTATAATTAGAGTGCCGAAATATTTTTATTGGCTAGTTTTGAAATTAATTTTATTCAAATAAAACTAAAAGGTTAGAGATTGAAGTAATCAAGGCTATGTTACCTGATCCAAAGAAGGTGACATCATATATTTGATGCTACCCAAACGAACACATATGGACATTAATGACTATTGCAACCTCCAAAAGATAATATAATGATGCAAATATAATAAAGAGAAACCAATCCAATAAACCATATAATATTTACAAAAATAAAATAAGCGCCTATGCTTTTCGAAGCAGGTCCTTTATGCTTTAATGGATATTCGAATATGATTTCATTATTTGTAATTTTTACAGAACACATGTGAAAATATTATTGTAGCATTAAATTTCAGCACCCTTCTAACATTAACTAGTAATATCCTTTGGACCTTGAGCTTTTATGCACTCAGTTTTAAGTACACCACAACAATTATTTGATTTCCTTTTCATAGAGAATATCCGTAATATTTTAAATAGAAATAAAAAAAAAATTTCTTGATTTTTGAACAATTCACAATATTGAACGGAAAATTCATTATTCGTTAATACTGTTATCCTTTGTAGATTTCATATCCTTGAATCTATTAGTATTAACAGTAAATTAATGTTTTGTAACAATATTATAGTTTTTATCCATTTTTCATAATTAATTTATAAAACAACTTACAAATCTATTAAATTTTCTTAAAGTTGCATTTTATTTGCTCGCACAAATTTACCACAGTTTTTACTAAAAATTTTATAATTATCCATACTTACAAAAATATTGGACAAAATGTCATACAATAAGTGACTATTACTACGTTTATACGTAGCCTATTCGCAAATAAAAATTATTTTGCAATTAACTAACTCACTGTTTATATCATTGGTTACGGAAAATTCTTGTTATTATGAGATGCCGGATGGTAAAATTTAATTTTTTGGTAACTCTTTTATTGAATAAAATATGATACATTTTTTATTTTTTTAAATGTAAAAATTATAGAATCAAAAATTCTTGTCCGTCTTGCAATCCAAGTAATTCAAAAACGCAATGAAATATTTAAAAATCGTCTTAATAAACTAAAAGCGTTAAAACATGGCAATGCTTAAAATCTTATTTCCAAATAGTGTCGTTAATCAGGAATTGTTTTCGTGAGTTAGCTATTCGCAAATAAAAAATTAATTCACTGTTTATGCGCATTTTTTTCTAATTGCAATATTTTTATTTGCGAATAAGCCGTGCGTATAAACGTAGTATATGACCACAAAGAATATAAAAATAGCAGATGGGGGAGAAATGGATTCAGTTATAAGAAAAATAATACCAGTTGAAGATCACATAGCAAAGTGTTGCATTTATTATGCTTGCTACTGTATGTATAATAAATATGTCATCTATAACAAGAGATATATCGAGCCGTTAGAGCCAAATTATCGTAAGGCTGTTTCAAAAATCCATTTTCAAATTTTTAAAAATTTTGTTAAACAAATTTCAGAATTTTTTGATCATCTCATTGGGATTTATTAAGAATATAATAGGGAATAAAAACGTGAAAAAATTATGAAAATATCTCCTATAGTTTTTCCGTACCTGCGATTTAAATTTTGAAATTTTCGAGAAAAACCAATTATTTGGCAATTTTTTGGCGAATGAGCTCTATTTCCTTACTCTTATTAATTTTAAGCAAAACTTATTCAGAATATTATAGTCCAGATAATTCTAAATATACTCTGAAACTTTTACTAAAATCGGAAAACGTTAACCCTTAAATCGTGAAGGTCAAACGTAAAATTTTTCCATATTTGGATTTTCTCTTGGAAAGATTTCGAAATGTTGTTTATTTTAGGGCCGATTTTGACGAAATTTAACACAAAGCCTAGTATTTACAAAAACAGCAGAAAAATTAAAATTAACCATATATAGCACTTGGTAACCCCATAAAAAAATATGATTTTAAAAGTTTGGGGTCATTTTAACCCCAAGTGCCATTAAGCGTTAATTTCCATTCTTGTGCTGTTAATAATCCCTAGAGTTTATGTTATATTTTTCTTAAGTTTCATCAAAATCTGCCCAAAAGTATATAATATTTCGCTATCTCTCCGAAAGCGTTCAATCGTCCGCAATCTCGTTCGCAACTTCGGTGAAATGGGTGTGAATATGTCACTGAAAATACACTTCTTTTTTCCCCGATAATTTGGGTCATTTAGCTTTAGAGGAAAGATCACTTGTCGAATGCTCGCTAAATACTGTTGGTCGATATGTCGAGATTCACATACTCCATACAAGCGGCAGAGTAAACGTATTAATTTTTCTCCATAATATATTTTTATATTTCTTCTTATTTTTATATCTTTATTTAGTATAGCTTAAATATTTTTTTATTATATAAATTTAATTTTTTTATAATAATTGTTCCTGCTGGTACTAATTGGGAATTTGTTAGAATTATACTAAAATATGAAAGAATAAAATTTAAGTAACTCTTTTGTTTCATTTCCAATGATTGTCTTTTTTTATTTGATACACATATTGACAAACATTTATAAAAATATTTATTTAATTTTTTATAAATTTGTACATCCTTGAAACTTTGAAGTCCTTTAAAAAGAAGAAAGGATCAGAAAATTAAAAACTGAGAACGCAGATTTACTATATACGATCTCCAGTTTCATGTGTATGTGGACTTGTTCAAGTCCAAAAAGTACTATCTAATATTTTTGTAATCTTAATTGCTGTATCGATAAATGTATTTTTTTTTAATGAACTTAATAATATGTTTTTTTCTGTTTAGGCTTAACTTATAAAGCTATAAGAACGAAATTTAAGCATGTGTTAAAGTATATGCATGGTTTCAACATATATTTTTTTTAGAAAAATATATTGGAAATTCTCAAGGATATAAAAGGATACATTTTTCAAAGGACATTTTTTTACATTTTTTCGTCCTGAAAAGTAAAAATAAAAAAATTATCTACTTCTAGAAATTGTCCCCTTTCATTTGATATCCATATAAAGAAAAACTAATGAGCAGAACTATTTAAATAAATTTTAAGAAATTTCTATATCCTTAAAACTTTGAAGTCCTTTAAAAAGGAGAAAAGATCACAAAATGAAAAACTGAAAACGCAGTTCTACTATATATGATCTCAGGTTTCAAGTCCAACAAAAAAAATGTAAAATTGTATCACGGTGTTATATGTATATTATTATATTTAATTTTTTTTCATATTGAATTTAATTATATGCACATAAATACAATATTGTAGTATTGCTATATCCCACAATGTAAAATGAATTTGTACTATATTTAAAAGAGTTTTTTTGGTTGAGAACTTCCAAATGAAATAAGTTAAGTTCTTATTATTACTATTACTGATTAGAAGCTGAACACTCAGACCCCTTTCACACTAGGCAATTTAGTTGCGCAAGTCTCTTGTGTTTGTAGATGCCAGAGGTAATGTCGGGTTAAGGAGAAGAAAATTTTGCATGCTGTTTTGTTGTTGGGCAAGAGACTTGCGCAACTAAATTGCCTAGTGTGAACGTCTCAGAACTTTTAAATAAAATCTCTATTAAATAACATGTAAGTTATTGGAATCAAACTACAATTAGTTTCTTTTTTATTTCTCTTTCCCTATAAGAAAAAGCCCCATCCGTGTTTCTTAAGAAACAATTAATCTCAATCTCGTGTTTCCTATGAAACTAATAAATCTTAATCCTATAAATCTTAATTGTATAGCTCATACAATTAATTCTAAATAATTAATAACACTGTGCACGAAATTGACACTTTATTTCGCGTAACTCAAAAACGGTTTAGTTTCTTGAATAAACTGAAAAAACCGAAATTGCGCAATAAAATTACATTTAACCCACCGGGTGCCCGCATGATATTTTTTCAACTAGCACAGTGTAATTATTCACTAATTAAATCTTTATTAGTGAATTATAATAAAGTTAATAATAAAAGTACTAACATTTATTCAATAATAATTAGGTTAGGAAGGGGTGTGCACTATGTGCACTTCCACTCGGAGACCTTGAGGTCCATTGTGAGTCCCTTTAAATAGGTAGACAAAGAGGATAGTCGTAGAGTAATAGAAGAGACCAAAGTACCGCCTGTTGAAATGAGAAAGAAAGAATGATAGATCTTTTCACGGATTTGGACTCTCTGTAGAACGTTCATTAAATAACCACCCTATTCCCTTAATGAAACCTAGTATGTTGCTTAGTTTGCAGCCAGCAACACTGCCAAGTTCGTCCAGAAATCTATTTCCTAGCCATCTAAGTCTGTGACCCTGTAACCTAGGGCAGGTGCACATAATGTGCTCTACTGTCTCTAGCTCCTCTACATCCCCACACTCTCTACAGAAGTCCGCCATTATTCCATTTACCCTTAAAGGCCCCAATTGAGCAGTGGCCGGTTAACACTCCTACTAGAATCCTGAGATTATACCTATCCAACTCTATCAGTATCCCAGTCGCGCCCGCATTCAGTCTAGGCCATAAGGCCCTGGACACTTTGCAATCTGACCTACTGCTCCAGGATTGATTTGTATAGTCACGGAATTTCTCGTAAATTAATCTATAGTAGTAACAAATGGGTGGTTTAACATTCCGTTCCCTAGTATCATGATCCAGATCAGAACCATGTCTATCCAATTCATCTGCTACCTCATTTCCCTGTATATCACAGTGCCCTGGTACTAGGGTATTCATTCGACTAATGATCGTTCGATTAATCGAATAATTTCCTACGAATAATTATTCGAACAATTTAAAAATGGCCATTTTCGAATAACGAATAATTCGAACAATTTTATGTAGAATAATCGAATAAAACGAATAAATTTACAAATACATTTAAATTTATTAAATTGCTTAAAAATTTTCATAATTTCAAATTTAAATAAGTAATAATGACTCACAAAAATTGTATTGTTTCTAAAATTCGACAAATTACTAAAGACAAAGGGATTTTCGATCACTGTAGATGAGTGTTCCGATAGCTCCTTCTATAAATATATAAATATTACTGCAAGAAGTTACAATTCTAAAAACAAATCTTTCAAAATTTTTAACTTAGGACTTGAACCAGTGAAAATAAAATGTATGAAATAAAATATTTGTTATTTAGCTGGCAAAATATTAGAAAAATCGTTATTAATAATCAAAATATTAACTTAGATTAAAGTGGAGTTGAATGTGATGGAGAAAGTGATTTTGAAACGGTCGTCGAAAGTGATATTGAGGATGACATTTATAATGATTACATTGAAATAGATGAAGGCCATGATCTTAAAATATATGTATATAAGTGTTGTTATAAACCGCGTACGTAAGTGTTGCAAAATATTTAATACATCAAATGATAAACACAAATATTGCAAACAAATGTTGCAAGAAAAGCATGGAGTTCGTCTCATAAATAATTTTGAATATCGCTTAACATCTTTGTCTAACATAGTAATAAACTTTTTGCGTATTTGTAAATGCGCCAATCATGCACTGCCTGATTTCAAATTAGCCACGTTCACTGACAATGATATCAAGCTTTAGATTCCCTTTATTGTGTGATTCCCCAAGACCACTTTATTGAGCAAAGATTCGGCAACGTTGATAGAGGTTGATGTATAATACAATTTGTTATAAATAATTTAGAAATAGTAAATAATTAATTTACGAAAGAATTCGTTACTCAATTTAGAACCCGAATTAATGAACGACATAAAAAAGTTCTTAATACGTTTATATTGTATTTGAATTCAGGATCATGTCCAACTAGCTCAAATTTTGCTGGTCAATTGTTTTGTAGATTGTTCGGGATTTAATCTGATCAGAATATTTCTGTTGAAAATTTAATGATGGACTTTGTTTTTGAATGTTTTTTAACATTGTCAATACTTGAATTGTTAACTTTAACGTAATTTTTTGTTTTTCTTTAACAATTAAACATTAAAAAACCGACATCAAAACTTCATTCTTTACTTTTTTAAAAAAAATTAAAATTATTCGAATAATTCGATTAATTTTAAATGTGTGATCGAATTATTCGAACAAGTTAAAATCTGTTATTCGAATTATTCGTTTTATTCGAACAAGAGAAAAATCGAATAATTCGAATACCCTACCTGGTACCCAAGACAATCTTACTGAGTAGTGTACCAATAGCTCCTCTAGAGCTCTCCTACTGTCCCCCACTAGGTTGGAGTGTATTAGATGACACTCCAGAGCCTTTAGTGCCGCCTGACTGTCTACGTATATTGTCACTGCAGCCCCTCTATTGACGTGTACCTTTATCAACTCTGTGGCTTTCCAGATCGTGAAGATCTCCGCCTGGAAGACGCTACACTCATTAGAGAGTCTATATGAGCGCTTGATATCATAGTCGACCAAATATACCCCGGCCCCTGTACCAGAGTCCATCTTGGAACCGTCAGTGAAAACTGCGCACCCATCAAATAGTTGATCGGATCCAAACCACTTATCCCTAGTGGGGAACTCTACTGAGGGTGATGCACCGAAGCTAAAGGTCGCGATCTTATAGTCAGAGATTCCAGAAGGAATAATGCCATGACCAATACGACTACCTCATACAATATCATAGTGTGTCCTATCCGCAAGGGTTTTACCAAAGAAGACTCTAACAGCCGTATTTATAACCAAAATTTAGCATGGATTTAACATACAAGTTATTTATAATGTATTTCTTATCCACTCGCTAAACGCATGTTAACGAACGATCAAAGACTTGCTAAGTCTTTAATCAACAGCTGTTTTGTGTCAAAGTAAATTTGTAAATAAACATATTATAAAAGTTTTGTGTGGGAAAAAATTAAATTATTTAAAAATGATGCAAACTCCAAAATTGACAACCCCTTTCACCTTATCCAGAAGCTCGAGGGATTTGCGATCCCCTGCGAACCGGAAATCCCTCCCGTTGTTCTCCTTGCACACCATCGAGGCTACAGCCTTCTATTGGTCTATAGGGAGATCAACGTTCTGTTTTTTCAATAATGCCAGTATGGTTTCCACCGGTCAAACGGGTGGAGGAATCCATACTGTCACTATTGACCTTAATGGTAGCTCCGAAGCGCGTATCACTTCTAGTTTTAAGGCTGGATTTAGGTCGCCAAGTTTCCCAACCACTCCCTTAGCCCAGTAAGCACCTTTGAAAGATACGTCTGGTCGGTACTGATCTTCCCATCCGGATCATTCCGATCAATTATGGCTGCCTGAACATATACATCCTGACTCAAGGACTTCTTAACCTTCTTTGTTGACGAGGTAGGCTGGTCGTCACCAGATCTAGCCCTCTTAATGGTCTCCTTTTGGGTGCCCTTAAGAGTGCTAGATGGGGTTACACCAGCATTTCCCGCAACCTTGCTGTAACCTGGTGCCTTTGATGACGAGGGTTGAGGACCACCGGATCCGTTTCCCTTAATGTTACCCATACGGGCACCCTTAAGGGGATCGGTCGGAGGATTCTTCACTCCCTTCGCACCTGACACCTTTATGGGAGGCTTCTTGTTACTATCCACAGCTCTAGCCGAAGCACCGATTTGTAGGATGGTAGAAGAGCCCCCCTCCTTAGTTCTTACCGCACTGCTAGTGGTTGGAGCTGTCGACCTTATACCCTTTTGGGTGTCAGCCAGATCGACAGCAGCTACCACTTGCTGCTCAACAGGAGAAGGCTCTCCCAAGAGTACACTCACATGGCCGTAGATTCTCTCAAATCTACTGTCTATGTTTCTTGAGAAGGTACTTCTCCTTTGCGGTTAATGGCCCAGGATCTTTCCCATCTTTGCCAGAAAGGCTAGTGATTTCCTGGTGCCATTTTTTGCCCTATCTTCTTTCGTTCGGCCTGGTTTGTCAGTATCTTGTGGAGTGGCATTAGCGACTCCTCCACGGCGACCTGCCGAACAAGATTGTCGATGTGGACCGTCTTCTGCCGATCGGCTCCCCTGGTTGTCCTTGTCACCAGCAGTGGAAGGGGATGTTTCTGTCAACTGATTCTGAGCAGAAATCACAATGATTTCATGTTCATCATCAGATAGCAGAACCAACTCCTCCAACTTCTGAGTGGCACAAGTTTCCCCAAAGGAGTCTTTCGACAGTCCCAAAAGACCATCCACATCATGTTTTAACACCTGTCCTTCATGCTCCAAGATCCTGGCATGAACGTCCGACAGGGTTAAATCACCCCCTTCCGATTCCTTAATATCCCTGAAATCGGAAGTCTCCTTAGTTGTAAGATTTAGATTTATGTTTCGCTCAATTTTGTTCCCACGAGTAGGCACGTAAAAACAACGGACCATCCACGCAGTGACGGCGTGCGTGGACTAGGCAACTACTTACAACAGCGTATTACCCTGACGCTGAGGTGAGCTGTTAGCGGCTAGTTTATTTCTACACTAACTAACCATCCAGGTCCTCGGCACTGCTTCCACTCACCTTGACCTTAAAAGTGCATCTTTTTCGTGGTACCCCCGGTAAAGCCTCTACTATAGAAGTGGAGGATATATGTCATAATATTTGACGCGACAGCTATGGAACACACTATCGCCCCAATATCTTGACAAGATGAGTAACCTTTAGTTAATACATTCCCTTAAAGTCGCGACCTCCTTTGTGAAAGTGCCAGAAGAACATGCTCAACCATAAGCATGTTCTGACCACAGAGTGTATATAAACCCTCGCATCGCTACAAGATCGTTACCCAGGCGAAGGCAATAATAATTAAGATATATTAGAAATAATTATTGTCAGTTCATTTTATAAATGGAGGTTCAATAAATACACAAATAAAAAATCTACAATCTTAAAAATATAATAACAGTTAAAATTGTTTATTTTTTGTTGATGAAATTAGTATATCAAAACAGCGATGATTTCGAGAAGAAAAATCGAAAATCTTAGCCAATCGAGCATTGTGTTGTTGCTTTTTGTTTGCACTGAATGAAGAGCTTTCTTTGATTTTTTTCTTTCCGTATACAGAAATTATGAAAATATAGAGTTGATTTTGGTGATTTTTAACTTAAAAAAAACAACGTAAACATCTTAAAGATCTGTTATTATTACTTGAAAGTATTAACTATAGAACATAAATGTTGTAAATAATATAATAAACATAAAAAATTTGATTTATTAGTTTATATCTTACGAATTAATCCGTGCGCACTCTCTAGGTAAATAATGCGAAATCAATTGGTATTTACTGAATGTGTATCTTCTAGAAAGGAGCATATAACTTGGCTATTTTTCGATCTTTCTATTTTATATCTTGTTGTTTTTGTGTATCTCAACCGAAATTGAATTTATAAATGTACTTAAAAACTTATTTTTTTTTCAGATATTTTCTACAAGAAATTCAAATGGGAGAAACCTTAATTGCTAGAGGGGACTTTGAGAGTGGCGTAGAGCATTTGGCTAATGCACTCGTTGTGTGTGGACAACCTGCTCGTTTATTGCAAGTTTTGCAGACTACGTTGCCAGCTCAAGTTTTTGCAATGCTTATATTGAAGATGCAAGAATTCGGCAATAGATCAAGCTCTGAATCTAACGAGACACCGAAAATAGTCACATCGAATCCTTTAGGTCATGAAATGTCATCAGGTGGAATTGAAAGTAATTCAACTGGAGTAATTATTGATGACCTTGAATAACTTAAAATATATGAGTCTATAATGAATCAAATCTGGCAATTTTCATATATTTCATTATACTTGATGTTAACTTTTTTGTAGAAATATATTGTTCGTTGGATTCTAAATATATAATAATTACTAACTTATATTTCTTTTGTATTTATTTATTTATTCATAACATTGAGAATTGGTGTTTGATATCAATCCAATTTTTCCAAATTTGTTATAAAAATAAAACAAATTACAAATTTGAATTAGAGACAAATATCTCTTTTTATTGTAAATAAATATTAACTCGTAAGAATATGTTGCATTGTGTTATAGGGTAGAAAGGGGACCATATGGCACTTTTTTTTGAGACGATCTCAAATTTAAACCTCTATACATATTCTTAATTTTTTCTTGTTTCGAATACTTAGATATGTTGGCTTTAGTTTTATTCATGTCAATCTTGCCTATCTCATCTCAATATACGTATATTTTTAACATTTCTAGACTGACCAAAAACAGCGAAACCACCCTACCTATGGGGTAAATACGCCAAAGGGATGGTGCAGATTTGTCATTTATAAAATAAAACATAAAAATCCAAAAATATAAACGTATTTTACTGTCTGAAAATTGCCGTGTGTTTGACCACACGTTGGTACTGTAAAGCGTTTTGAAATCTTTTGTTCGGTACACTTTTTTTTAGTTATTATGTTGTTTATGGGATGTATTTTGGAAAGTATATTAGCAATTATTGTTTCAAAGTAGTTAGAAGTAAACCAATGTTACCATTAGATCGATTGCGTCGTAATTAGTGGCGATATTAAAATTTTTAAAGGGGCGCCAGTAACACGATTGGGTAGAACAGTGCCGATTGTGCAGAATTCCTATCTTTTTAGCAAGCACAGCGCAAATAATGGGAGGTAAAAAAATTTTCAAAGTGGACGGTGCACAGAGGGATGGCTTCATACATTTTTTGGCAAAAATTATAAGGAGTGATCGTAGAGCGCTGAAATTTGGCACAGAGAATTATATGGATCAAACTAAGAAAAAAGTAAAATTTTCTGAAACAAAAGAAGAACGCATGCCGAGTTTCAATAAAATCGGCCATGCCCACCGCATACAGCCCATGCAATCCAAATGCATTACATTTTAGTATAAAAATTATAAGAATAATATGGACTAAATTAAGAAAAAAAAAATTCAAATAGATTTTTTCTCATAAAATTTTTCCTATCCAAGCAAAAGTCTAGAAATTTGGTACAAATATTTCTTGAAACAAAAGAAGAACGCATGCCGAGTTTCAATAAAATCGGTCACGACCACCGCCCACGAAACCCATACATAGATAAGAATTTTTTTGATATTTCGTTTATTATTCGACCAAAAATTTTAAGTTTTCATCCTGTTCCGAAAACTTCCGAAAACTATTTTTTCTTTTAATCGAAACAAGACACTCCCAACTTTAATTTTATTAAAGAAACATCTTGGGGGAAAGTGGGGCTACATTTTTTTTCTCCATGGAAAATCAAAAATAAAATAATTTTTAGAGACTTATAGATTTGGGCATATCTTCTTAACGGCTATCCCCATATTTTTTTTTTTATTTATGGAGAAATGTTATATTTTTCAAATATGTTAAAGGTAAATGGTATCATTAGGAAAATTATAAATATATAAACCACTGAATTGCGTGAAAATATAAGTAAATTTTTGCTTAACACCCTTGCATGGACTTTACTTAAATTTTTTAAAAATAAAATAAAATTTTTCTTAAAACTATAAGTGTACATTTCATCTTTAAACATTTCTCTACAAAACTGCATCATTTGATTTTTAAAATTGAGTGTTTGAAAATTTACTTTTTGACACCAAAATCCCTCTGTGCGGTGTACTGCTTTGGATGCTGAAAAATATAGCCATTGTTCGAGCAAAGCGCCCACAGTTTATATCCGAAACGGATTGGTTTTCCACGTATAAACATTTTCCTTTAACATTTGCTCATGTGCCGGGTGAATATCGTTAGCAGTTCTCTTGGTTTTTTTAAACCGGGTTGAAATCAGTTACCGGTAGTTCTTTTGACGTTGATCGTTGCGGTTCCTCCGGTTGAACTTCGACTTCTGGACCACCATAGTTGTCAATAGTTGATGTGTAAACTACTTCAATTGTGTCTATAAACACACACATAACTAGCAACACAAAACAAAAGGAACACAATGAAAAATAATACCTGCCACTTCGGCCAACGGGCACTCATCGCAAATAATATTTCTTGATATTTTGTTATCGTATATTGTTTCACAATTGGAATCACGGGCAGTATTGTCAGGGGGACAAACAAACGACCGTTTCAATCACTGACTCTCTATCATCTTGATGGTAATGTTCGCCATCGGTTCGGTTATCGATGATGTCTTGTAATTCTGCGTTTGTAAGCAGTGATGTTAACCGTACGGTAATTACCGTATTGTACGGTAATTTAGACCTCCGTACGGTAGGCAGGTAATTTCTACATTTGTACGGTAATTTTAAAAAGTTTAAATTTTTCAAAATTATATCCTAAACGTTATATTTCCATAATGTGTCTACATATAATGTACATATTTCTCATTAAAATAATCATAAAACTTTGAGGATGATGATAACCAACTACCACTAGACAAAATATATCTACGCGGTAAAGTAATCGCAAGTCTTTCAAGTATGGATATTTCAACATACAAATTAGTATTAAAAACTGATCGTAATAAATCCCCAATTGTTCGATACCAATATTTCTATAATTCCTTTAGTTTTGCATTTCCCAGAAGCTGTTGAAATGGATGAATTTAAATAAATAGATACGGAATTTATATTATAAGGCAAATAAATGATGTTGATAAAAATGGCATTCTGCTGTTTTACAAACATGGTCCTATTTTCAAAAAATTACTTTTTGATAGTAAAATGTTCAGTAAAACAGCCCTCATCTATGGTGTGTATTTCTTACAACCTATTGTCTTTTGCTGTTTTATTTGCATTTTTGTTATTTCTCTATGTTATACAATTATTTTTTTCCGAATGCAAAAGCCTCTATCTTTTCAAATAATTTTCAAATATTTTTTTGGAATAATTTCTTCTTGCAATTCATGCCTTCCTACTAATTTTTGAATGCTGAACATGAATTTTATATTTTTCAATCATTTAAATAAATGAATTACCATGAAAATATTTTACCATTTTGTTTTTGGAACATTAAATTTCCATGCATAAAAATAAATGGTTAAAGTTGGAGTTTGCTTAAAAAGTGTCTACTTTTAAAGTTTTTTTTATCTTATGTTGTATTATTAGCCGTTATCTTAAATAAATCACGTTAAAAACTGACAGATGGCAAAATAATTTAATTCTATTAAAATGCAAAATCCTCTATCTTTTCATTTTTATATACACATTGAATATTTTGAGAAGAAAAACCCTCTAGCATACCGAATTTTAATAACTCAAGTAATACGCGACAAAAAAATAGTTTTTTGGCTTTCCTGAAAAGTTGTTTTTTAAGATAGAGAGTTTTGAATATAGGCCCTCGAAATATTGAATTATAAAAATAAACCTGTTTCAATAAGAAAATATTATTATTTTTGTACTAAACTTTGGATACGGTAATTTTACCTAAAAACGGTAATTTTTTTAGGGCTGTACGGTAATCGAAATTAAAAAGTTAACATCACTGTTTGTAAGGTACTCTCGACGTGACTTTTTAGACAAATTCACTCTCACTCACAAATTATACAATTTTATATACAGTGGCGTGCAAAAGTGTTTTTATGTTAATAAATTTTCTACGAAAATGTCAATAAACATTTTTTTAGCTAAGATATTGTAACGAAAATTCACATGTTAATTCTTTATTTGGTAGATTACATTATAGTGAACAAATTTAATACAAAACAATTACAACTCTGGTAATATTGCACGATCGCAAAATATATGGCAACTCGAACACTTTTGCACGTGCTAGTTTATGTCACTTTACAAGTGTCAATTTATAATTAACCGTTATTTTTTATCGAGTTATGGTTTGATATCGACTTTATTTTTATTTAAAAAAATTAAATTAAGTGCGGGTTTTATAATACTACCTGGCAATTTTAGTAAAATAAACATTGATAATTCATTTCTAACTTAAAAATGAAAAAAATAAGCGTGGAAATGGAAGACCGAATAGTGGTTCTGACGGAAAATGGACAGTCAGACAAATAGCAAAATCTTTAAATATTGCCCATAGTACTGTGCAAAGTGTCCGTAAAAGACGAAATATATCATCCAAATGTATTATATCTGGTCGTCCAAGGTTATTAACAGACGCAGATGCTCGCCATATTGAAAGATTAATGAGAAATAGAGATACTAGAACACCAAAATTAGCTGCCAAGGCAATAAATAAAAACGTTAGTGATGGACTGTTCGTAGATCACTACGTAGAATTGGACTAGTCGCAGCAGTTAAGAAAAATAAACCAGCGCTTTCAGACAAAAACGTTAAGGCGCGTATGAACTTTTGTAGAGAATACGAAAAATGGACAGTAGAAGATTGGAAACGTGTGATTTGGTCTGATGAAACTAAAATTAACCGTTTCCAATCAGACGGCAAAGAATATTTCTGGCACCGTCCACATGAAAATCTTCAGAAGGAAGATTATCTTAATATTCTTCAAACCAATTTGCCCGAATATGTGGAAAAAAATGCATATCCCGAGCAGGAGTTACTGTTTCAACAAGATGGAGATCCGAAGCACACCTCCAAAATTGTTACCAATTGGTTGTCGAACCAAAAATTTCATCTAATTAAATGACCAGCGCAAAGTCCGGATCTTAATCCTATTGAAAATTTGTGGGCTCTTTTAAAGAGAAGAGCTTCAAAGAACATGGATGAACTGTGGCAAAGAGTTCAAGAGGAATGGAACAAAATCCCGGATGAAATTTTAAAAAATTTGGTAGAGAGTATGCCAAAGCGGATTAAAAATGTAAAAAAGAACAAAGGATTGTGGACAAAATATTAAAAATTGCTTAATATTTTCGTTTTTCAATGTAGGTGCAAAAGTGTTCGAATTAAATTGTTTTTAGTTTTATTTATATTTATGAAGTATAGTATTATTTTTTTATTTTTTTTATGTTAAAAATGTAATAAAATATATAAGTAAACAACCCTGAAACATTCATACTGCGTTCTCTTTCATAAAAGATTTTATAGGGCTTAAAGCAAAGTAAATTAATAAAGTAGACTCAGTAGAACAGCTGACTTTTTTTTTTACTTTGGTCTGAACTGTCAATTCACTTGTGGTTGTTGTGGCGAAAAATACAACAAGCCCAAAAGCAAAAACAACAACAGGCAACTTTGACAGCTCAGACCTTAAACCAAAAACAAAATTGCTTGTGGTTTTTGTAAATGTTGTATTTGTTGTAGTACTGTCGCTACTTTATTAATTTACTTTGGCTTAAAGTAAGAAATTCAGCAATATGAATACACTTTTGCTCGCCACTGTATGTAAGAAAATATGGAACCAAGGCGTATTAATCAGGTGAGAGCGTCTCGGCAACAAACACAACAAAGACAATATTTTTTATTTGTCAAGAGATTGAGAATGTCAAAACAGAAAAATTAAAAAAATAAATAAATAAATAAATTACTGGTAATTTTTTATAAATGCGTCGAACGTGAATAAAAAGCTTAGTGATTACAATATAACTTTTTAACTATCCATTTAACAGTGTCCATCTGTTTGTGTAAAACTGTAGCAAGTCCAAAATATACAAACTAATTCTTGTAAGGAGTTTGTAATGAAAATCAGCATTTAGCTTTGTCTGTCTGTTTAAAATACTCACAAGTCCAAAATACACAACCTAATTCGCGAAAGGAGTTCTAAGCATTAAGCTGTATATGTAAAATACTCGCAAATCCAAAATACACAACTTATTTAATTGATTTTCATAAATTTATTTGAATAATTTTTCGTTTTTTATTTTTTCAATTTAAATATTATAAATGTCAACCACAAAGAGTAAACAACTATTTGACACTTTCAAACTCAATATAAATAAACAAACAATAAATCAGCTGTGCTAGTAACTTCACCTTATTGAATACACCTTGTATGGAACAATTGAAAAAAAACCAAATATAATGTTGTAACGCAAAGAAAACTGCTGTTCGATAAAAAAACAAGCCGCTACTGGTACAAAAAATATTTAATGAAAAATGTCACTATCAGTACCAAGGTGTGGTGAAACACACGCCGGTATTTACTACTACGGCTTGTATATTTACCAGTACGCTTGGTAAATGGCCTTAGGTTCCTTTTTGGAGAATTGATTACACACTGCAATACATATATAATAATTCAGATTTTTTTATATATCGATGGCTTAATATAAAAAGGCCCTAACTCGTGTTTTTTTGGTAAGTCCAGATTTTCGTTTATTTCGATAAATGGTTCGATCATATATCATTATTAGCCCAAAAAATCTCTACTTAAAAAAACACGAGTTAGGGCTTTTTTATATTAAGACATCGATATATATATTATATAATTAATTTAAAAAGAGTCCATTTTTGGACCCTTTTTCAATCCCCTCTTATGAAATGGGAGAGGTTTAAGCAAATTTTCCAAAAATATTTTTTTGTTGTTAAGATACCAAACCTTAATATAAACGACTCATACATTTATTTATTTTTACTTATCTGAGTTTTCACACGGCGCACAGAGGGATGGCTTCATACATTTTTTGGCAAAAATTATAAGGAGTGGTCGTAGAGCGCTGAAATTTGGCACAGAGAATTATATGGACTAAATTAAGAAAAAAAATAAAATTTTATCAAAATCGACCACGCCCAACGCCCATACAATCCAAATATATTTTTTCGCATAAAATTTTTCCTATCCAAGTAAAAGTCTAGAAATTTGGTACATATATTTTTTGAAACAAAAGAAGAACGCATGCCGAGTTTCAATAAAATCGGCCATGCCCACCGCCCACGAAACCAATACATAGATAAGAAGTTTTCATCCTGTTCCGAAAACTATTTTTCCTTTTAATCGAAACAAGACACTCCTAACTTTCATTTTATTAAAGAAACAGCTTGGGGGAAAGTGGGGCTACATTTTTTTTCTCCATGGAAAATCAAAAAAAATAAATAAAATTAATAGAGGCTTATAGATTTGGGCATATCTTCTTAACGGTTTATGATATCCCCATAATTTTTTTTATTTATGGAGAAATGTTATATTCTTCAAATACGTTAAAGGTAAATGGTATCATTAGGAAAATTATACATATAAAAACCACTGAATTGCCTGAAAATATAGGTACATTTTTGCTTAACACCCTTGCATGGACTTTACTTCAATTTTTTAAAAATAAAATAATTTTTTTCTTAAAACTATAAGTGTACATTTCATCTTTAAACATTTCTCTACAAAACTGCATCATTTGATTTTTAAAATTGAGTGTTTGAAAAATTTACTTTTTGACACCAAAATCCCTCTGTGCGGCGGTAAGAAATGGGTAAACAAAAAAAAAATTTAAACAAATTGTGAATGATTTTTTCTATATTTTATAAACATTTTGCTCTACATGACAAGCGAATGTGCCCCAGGAGGAGTTTTGAGGTTTAATATAATTTTTCTTCGTACTTCAAATTAAATGATTGAAAAAACAAACGCCAATTTTCAATTTTACAAGACTTTAATCTACAATAGAAACTCTTGTGCAATCGGTAAATAACTTTATAAACTCAATGAGTAACATGATGCAAGAAATGCTTAAGATGCAATCAATGTTATTGCAGGCTGTGCTTAACTGACCATGAACTGCCTAAGAATATGTTTTTGGAACGCTAACAGCATTCGCCAACATAAAAACGAACTCGATTATTTTCTTAAAAGTCATGAAGTTGATATAATGTTAGTTTCGGAAACCCATTTGACGTCTAGAAGTTTATTTAAGATAAATGGATATATTTTTTATGGCACAAATGATCCAAGAGATAGAGCATGTGGAGGCTCTGGAATTTATCAAACACCATTCAATGCGTGATATTTGTGAAGATTATCTTCAAGCTACGACAATCTGTTTGGATGATTGCTACAGAAACCTATTAATTTCGTCGATATATTCACCTCCAAGGGTTTCGATTACTGAAAACAAATATGAACATTTTGTAAATTTTTGTTTTCTTGCTTCAGGTAATTTGAGTAATGTAGAAAAATGCTTTGTGTGTTGTATTGTGTGGAATTGGTTTTGTTTTTTATACCCTGGTACATATTATTTTTTCGGCCCAAGAACCAAGCCTATTAAAACTGGCTGAAATCGGTCCATTATTTCACCTAGCCCCCATACAAATGTCCTTCCGAAATTGGACTTTATCGGTCATAAATGTTTAATTTATAAATGTATCTCCACAAATTGCGCTCCAAATAAGTTTTATATATACAAAATTCATGTCACCATATTTTGTTACGATCGGTCCATAATTAGTCATAGCTCCCATATAGACCCGCTTCCGAAAATCACTTTAACGTGCATAAATCGCTTAAAAATGTTGGTATACTCACAAAATTCAACATAGTAAACTTTCATATAGACACAAATCACACGACCTAATTTCATGGTGATCGGTCCATAATTGGTCATAGCCCCCATATAAGGCTCACTTCCGAAAATCACTCAAAAATACAAATTATTGAAATTTTAAAAGAAAAATGTTTTTACTCTTTTAATTAGTGTAGGGTATTATATGGTCGGGCTTGACCGACCATACTTTCTTACTTGTTTATTTCATTAGTTTTGTTGTACTATTGTGTAGATGCTTTTAATGCAGTTTTAATAGGAAGGTTTATTTTTTTAAACAGTGTACTTTAGGGTATACAATTTTAATTATAGGGAAGATTCATTTTCGTGTGACTTGTAAATTAGCAAGATGATTTTTTTCAAGAAGTTGTGAGAGAAAATTTAGTTTTGAATTTCATATTTTTTTGTAAATTATGTTGTTTGGTTTGTTTTCCTCTCTTTGAGTGTGAGTTGTTGTAATGTATTAATGTAAAATACCTCCTTGAGTGTTTTTTTAAATTAAATATATTTTTTAAAATATTTGAGTAGAAATCATCACTTAAAAATATAAATATACAGTTCAAATATATAAATGTAATATGGTCATGAATAATTTTAAATATTGTAATAATAAATTAATAGAAGTATTTTTTTATTCACATTAAACCATATTTACATATGGAACCTAAATTAAGATTTTCGCAATATGAAATATTAAAGAAAAATTTTTACAATATTTGAATAAATTTACGCATTTTTCTGAAAAGTTTACTCACCAGAAACCTCAATGAAACAAAAGAGGAAACACTAATTCAAAAAGATATCTACCACTTATTATTTCATACATTTTAGGTGGAGTTATTGGACAAATTTTAGGAAATATTAAATAATTTATCCAAATTAATACAATTGTATACACTTTTATTCAAAGGGAAGATTAATTTTTTTGTTGAGTATGGTCATGAATAATTTTGAATATTGTAATAATATATTAATGGGAGTATTTTTTATTCACATTAAACATTTTCATATCTAGAATACTTTTAAAATTAGTATATGGCTCAATATTTACATAACGAACGTAAATTAAGATTTTTTTCAATTTGAAATTACAAAATTAAAATAGAATTTTAAAGCATACACCACTTACAAATTCATAATAGATATACATTTTCATCAAATTAAAAAATTGTACATCATAATAGCAAATATCACCACAAAATTAAAAGTTTCCTCAGTATAACATAAAATTTAAACAATTTTCATAGTAGCAAATATAACCACGAAAAATAAAAAATATCTTTATTCAAATAAAAAATTAAATAACTATAACAGGTCCCATTCAGTCTTTAATTCACAAGTCTCCACTAAATATAACTTTAAAACGAAAATAAAATGTTAATAAAAGTCTTTACTTTGACCAAATTTTAAGAACAAAATATGAATTACCTACTAAAAACAATATAAAATAAATCCCTACACTATTCTAGTTTTACAAATTTAAAAAATTTTAATCTCATAACAAGGTCTCAAGATATAAAAATAAATTCACAAGTCTTCACTAAATATATAAAAAGGGAAATAAATATTTTAATCCAAATTTCATCCAAAATTTAAGAAACAAATACCAATTATTTAACTGCTACAAATCAATAATAAATTATATTCAAACTTAGTTTTCAGTCT
Organism: Calliphora vicina; assembly: GCF_958450345.1. Lineage (NCBI taxonomy): Eukaryota > Metazoa > Arthropoda > Insecta > Diptera > Calliphoridae > Calliphora > Calliphora vicina. The sequence goes on along the minus strand of NC_088782.1, from coordinate 85,912,116 downwards.
TTATTTGGGAATTGAACTTGCAACCTCCTAATTGATAGATTAGCTCATTAGCAAATAGCCTGTCGAGTCATCTCAACTGTTGTGTATTTGACACTGAATTGGCGATTATTTTATTATATACATTGACAACATTATTTTACATTCATTCATTTTTCTTGTGTTCATTTTCATTCATGTTAATTCTTGTTTTATCATTCTACTTTTAACTTTTGAATAAAACGTACTTTAGTTTGTTTTTGTTGTAAACAAGTCTTTATATTTAAAAGTGGTGTCAGAAGTGGGATTCTAAGTGCGAATTCCACAGTGACCATGAATCCTGAACAAATTGAACCTTTGACGAATGTGATTGCAGATGCTATCCGGCAGGCAGTACAACAGGCAACACAGGCGGTATTGAACAGTGTCCCACACCAGCAAATTTCTACGAATCCAAAGCCACCACCATTTTCTGTCTCGGAGTATAGATCTACAGACGAAATTACAGTATGTGATTATTTTACCAGACTTGAATGGGCTTTAAAATTAAGCAAGATTCCAGAAGAGGAATACGCAAATTATGCCAGAGTGAATATTGGTGCCGAATTGAATAACGCTTTAAAAGTGCTGATGAGCCCACGATCTCCTGATAACGCTACATACAGTGAGTTAAAGAACGCATTGATAGCACATTTCGATGCTGAGAAGAATAAGTACGCAGAAAGTATTAAGTTCCGACGAACGTTGCAGGAAAATGGTGAAACGATGGCAAATTTTGCTTTGAGGCTTAAACAGGCAACATCATTCTGTGAGTACGCGGAATTCCTTGACAGAATGTTGATTGAACAATTTTTAGTGGGATTGAAATCACAACCCATTTGTGATGAGATTATTGCGAAGAAACCTTCTACGTTTAGGGAGGCATACGAAATAGCTCACGCTTTGGAGTCGTCTCATCAGACGACAACTGACATGAAAACATCAGTAACATTATCTCAACCTGCTGAACTCACGAATAAAGTAGGTACTTTTTCACAACGGAGGAACGAGAGAAAGCACGGCCCTAATATGAGACAAGGTGACAATCGTATCAAGAGAGATACTAATGAACAGAAGGGGTCGAATACGGTTTGTTATGGTTGTGGTGGCCAACATCAAAGGAAAGTATGTAAATTTTTTAATGCTACGTGTTATAGTTGTGGAAAGACAGGCCACATTTCTAGAGTGTGTAATTCGAAAACATCTCAACTGACCGAGGAGCCCGAAACTGAAATAGACTTCGTGGAGAGTATTCATAAATTAAATGACGTGAAAACATGTAAGAGAATGATAAGTACAACTATAAATGGGACCGCCATCCAGATGGAATTGGACACCGGTGCTCCTTGCGGAATGATAAGCAAGATTGAATTTCAGCAAATTAAAGCTACTGGTCGTCTGCGGAGGACGGATAGAAATTTTTGCAGCTACACGGGTCACAGGATACAATGCTTGGGTCGGGCACCAGTGAACGTCAAGGTGGGTGCAACAACTCGCAGACTTAATGTTTATGTAGTTGATGGCAAATTCGACTCCCTGTTTGGAAGGGAGTGGATTTCACAGTTTACGGAGGAAATCGATTTTAAGAAACTATTTTCGACATCAGATCAGGTAAATACTATAAAAGTAGCCACGCCATCATTGACTTCTACGCAGAATGAAACTCTTCAGCAGATTTTGAATTCATATGATGATGTCTTTGGCGAAACAGCAGGTAAATTAGTCGGACCACCCATAAAATGCCATTTTAAACCTGATATTACACCGGTATTCTCAAAGGCGAGGGAAATACCAATTGCACTGCGTGAATCCTATGCTGCCGAAATCGATTCCAAAATAGCATCTGGGTTTTATGAACGCGTTGAATTCTCGGAATGGGCATCGACCACACATGTCGTCACCAAGAAGAACGGTAAGATTAGAATCACGGGCAATTATAAACCCACACTGAATCCGAGGATAATTATAGACGAATACCCAATTCCCCGTGCTGAACATCTGTTTAACAAAATGAGTGGGGCCAAAATTTTCTGTCATCTTGACATTACGGATGCGTATTCCCACTTACCAATAGATAGAGAATTTAGTCACGCCTTGACACTTAATACGCCAACACATGGACTCATTCGTCCTACCAGGGCCGTATACGGTGCGGCAAATATCCCTGCCATTTGGCAGCGACGAATGGAAACGGTGTTACAGGGCATTGCGAATGTATGTAATTTTTTTGATGACATATTAATTTACGCTGTCGATTTTGATGCTATGCTTCTTACCCTTCAGATAACACTAGACCGACTACGAGAACAAGGACTGCGCCTTAACCGTAGTAAATGTGTATTTGCGGCTCCCGCTGTTGAGTTTCTTGGACACAAAATTGATTCTACCGGCATTCATAAATCGGATAAGCATATTAAGGCGGTTAGAGATGCACCCAAACCCACGAATGTAGAGGAGCTTCAACTGTTTTTGGGCAAGGCCACGTATTACAGTTCATTTATCCCAAACTTATCCACTAGAGATCGGCCGCTCCGAGATGTTCTTTTGAATGATGAATTTATCTGGACGGATGCAGCAGAGGATGCATATCAAGATATTAAAAAAGCTTTAATATCACCTCAAGTGCTTATGCCGTATGATCCGAGCCTACCTCTTGTTTTGGCTACGGATGCTAGCAAAACTGGCCTAGGTGCTGTTTTGTCACAGCGAGTTGCCAACAAACTGGAAAGACCAGTGGCGTATGCCAGCCGCACTTTAACACCCACGGAACAGAAGTACCCCCAAATGGATAAAGAGGCCCTGGCCATCGTATGGGCTGTCCAGAAGTTTTTCTTGTACTTGTATGCACGACATTGGACTTTAGTCACCGACCACAAGCCTCTGTCCCAGATATTACACCCTAACAAATCATTACCAGTATTGTGCATCAGCAGGATGTCAAATTATTCAGATTTTTTATCAAATTTTGATTTTGATATTGAATTTAGGAATACCAAAGCCAATATTAATGCAGATTATTGTTCTAGGGCAATCCGCAACGACACAATATTACAAATCCATACTCATGATCCCAATACAACACCTGAGTGGGATTACGATGGCTTCGATAATTTCATGACCAACCAAATAAGACAACTTCCCGTAAGGAACCAATTAGTTGTTCGTGAGACATCTAAAGATGAGCACTTGGGACATATTTTACGCTTACTTGAAGAAGGAAAGAATTTGAAACAATATGGATTCAGAGAACCTGAAACTAATTACAAACTCACTACTGGCTGCCTTACTTATGATCACAGAGTTGTAATTCCCGACACCCTTCGTGGACGAATACTGGATGACCTGCATACTGCGCACCTGGGTGTCGTTAAGATGAAAGGGCTGGCGAGATCATTTGTGTATTGGCCTGGCATCGATGCTGATATAGAGAACATTGCTCGAAAATGTGCTGACTGCGCTCGTAATGCCCACAACCCATCCAAGTTTCGTCAACACCACTGGGAATATCCCAAAGGACCCTGGGAGCGTATCCACGTTGACTACGCCGGTCCTTTTGAAGGCGCTATGTTGCTAATAATTACTGATGCTTTCAGTAAGTGGGTCGAGGTGAAAATTACTAACTCAGTCAGCACTGCGGCGACGGTAAAGGTGCTTGATGAGCTTTTTGCTGCTTACGGGGTTCCCGTTACCATTGTTTCAGACAACGGAGCTTGCTTTACTTCCGCCGAATTCAGAAATTATCTCGGCATTGTTGGTGTTAAGTATCACAAACGAACAGCACCTTACCATCCATCAAGCAACGGACAGGTGGAAAGATACGTACAGACAGTTAAGGATGCCTTAAGGAATATGGGCACAACCAGACGCACACTTCAGGAAAACCTCAATGAATTTCTCAGACAATATCGGAAAGCCCCACACTCAACAACGGGTCAGTCCCCTTCACAATTGTTTTTAGGCCGTACTATTCGTACTCGATTGGATCTCGTCTACCCTACGGACATTCCAACCTCGGTTATGGAAAAGCAATACATGCAATTCTCACCAACGTATAGAACAATTGATAAAGGCGCAAGGGTACAGTTTTTGTCTGGAAATCCACGAATGGAAAAGTGGTTGTTTGGCACTATATTAACACGCTTAGGTGACTTGCATTACGAAGTGGACTATAAAGGCAAACGTGTTAAACGTCATATAGACCAAATAAGGAATACTGGTGTTCTTGATGAAGGCGATGTTACGAGCAGAACAACACCCAAGACACAAGCCAGCATTCAAGATCCAGGTATTAGAAGATTTTCCTCTATTCAAATGTCACCACAAGGAAGGACTGAAGTGTCTGGAAGCGACTTGAACTACTTCACACCAACCCAAACCAGCTCATATTCAAGGACAACAACAACGGAAGGAAGTGATTGCCATACTGGTAGTGATCTAGCCAACCAAAGTCCAGGAAAGGAAGTTCAGCCAATCCAACCACAATTAGAAGCAGCAACTACACATGATGGGAACCCTGAATCCTCTTCATTACAGCGGTCTCATATCCCAGTACGCAGGTCGACAAGGATCAGAAAAAGGCGCCTTATTTATTCTCCCTAGGTGCCAATGATGAAGGGGAAGAATTGTTGTGTATTTGACACTGAATTGGCGATTATTTTATTATATACATTGACAACATTATTTTACATTCATTCATTTTTCTTGTGTTCATTTTCATTCATGTTAATTCTTGTTTTATCATTCTACTTTTAACTTTTGAATAAAACGTACTTTAGTTTGTTTTTGTTGTAAACAAGTCTTTATATTTAAAATCAACTATATAATAACTTAATAAAATTCTGGTTTTTAAACCCTTTTCAAACCGTAAACAATAATATTAGATGTATAACAAGGTCTCATTAAAAATAATTACAAGTCTCTACTTATTATAACTCCACTAAAACATAATTTTAACAATCAATTTATCATTTAAATCTCACATTTCTAAAACAATATTTTAGATTCAAAAAGCTAATTAAGCAGATAATAACATTTATCATTTTTAAAACATAAAATTAAATCAACAACAACTCTAACCACAACTTCAAAAATCCAAATTCAGAGTCTCAAAAATATAAAATATTTGCATCTGAGTCTACATTAAATAATATTTTCTTCAACTATTTCAAACTATAAACAATTGCTACAATAAAATATTCAATTAAAGTTTCAAACCTTTTTGATTTTAAATATATTTCATTTTGCGAGGTCTCCATCCACATTTTTCTGACATACAAACAACTCAAGCCCAACTTCTCCAAGTCTCCAGAATTTCCAACGTTGACATCAAAGTCTACATCAAATAATATGGTCTAAGTACAAAATATTTCAAACTATAAATATTAAAAATTGCTACAATTGTATAACAATTAGTGAATAATATGTACATTCAATTCAAGTTTCAAATCTTTATGATAAATTATATTTCTTTTGCGTTTTATTTCTTGAATTTATTCGAATAATTTTAATTAGAAACTTTCCGCTATAAAAAGCTTAAAATACAATTATCAAACAATAATGAACTAAAATTAATCAGCATGACTACAAAAGCCTTAAAGTCGATTTTAAGTCCATAATTTATTATTTTCAATTTCGTACCATAAAACATATTTAAAAAATAATTTAAAATGTTGTTTTATTATTTCAAAAAAAGCTTTTTGTTTTGAACTTTTGTGTACATTTTGTTTCATTAATTTTTTTGAAATTTCGTTTTTATATTTACATTCATTGAAAAATATTTTCATTTATATGAATGTAGATGTTGGAAAAAGTTTTGAAGCTTTTTTCAAATAAAAGCAAAAGTTCTATTTTAAAATAAAGTCGACTTCAACAAAAATTTACTTTAAAATTTCTTTCGTAGTTAGAGTTAATAATTATAATATTTTCAAATAATTTAAATAATTGAAGTTTAAGAAATTATTAATTTTTTTCCTTTGAAGACAAATTAAATAAATTTTCAAAAAATTAATTAATAAATTATATAAATTTACCTGATGACATTTATACTAATGAAAAATTGATACGGATACAACAGTACAAAATTTAATCCTACTTCTACCTCAATAGTAGCTAATCAACTTAAACATTTTTCAAATAATGGAACACAAAAAATAAGAATATTGTTACGAAATTGTACTTGAATTCAAATATAACGATTTTAAGGGCTGATTTAAAAGTAGCATAATGCTTTCAAATAACACTGCTGTAATAGCAAACTGTAACATATCTGTGGGCATTATTAAATAAAAGCTTTCAGTTGATTTGATCGTAAGTTGGCAACGCTGTATTCGAATTCGAATATTCAGTTAAAGAACATTGTAGAAAGTACACCACAGATGGCGTATGTATTAGTAAGATCTAGAATATTCGAATTTTGACAGTTAAAGAACAATCTAGAGTGCAGATGGCACTTTTCGAATAAACATCAATTGAGTGCCTTAAAGTGTGTTGTGTTTTTCAAGTAAATTCGTGTACATTATAAATTGTGTCTGTATTTCTGCGAATTTGCAAACGTGTATAAAAAACATTGAGTGACTATTTAATTCTGTTGTTGTACATTTTTAAATAAATAAAGAGTTGTTACAATTTTCAAACTACTAAACGGCTTTTATTTGCAATCAAAATTATCCGGTTTATTTAAAGGAAATAAACCAAACGTTTTGAAAAGGTTAAAACGTAACAATATTATAAGGATGAAAAACTTTTAAAATTTGAAGCAATCAACTTTATTTTTATACTTTTTTACTTTTTTCTTTCCTACTTTTTTTTACTTATATAATTTTTTACTTTTCTACTTTTTTTTACTTTTATAATGTACTTTTTGTTTTTTAAGTTTTTAAATTTTTGTTTATTATTTACATTCATTGAAAAATATTTTCAATTATTTGAATTTGTGTTACAAAAGTTAAGAAAGTTTTTTCAAATATTTATTTTCAAAAATTAACCCTAAAATTTCATTTGTTGTTAGGCTAATTAAATTTGTTGTTTCCAAAATAAAACATTTTTTTATTTTTTAAATATTATTGTTTAACAAATATTCATATTATTATTACAATAATAATAATTATTATCAAATATATTTCTTATCGACAAATATAACTCCTTAATAAAGAATTTTTAAAATTTTGTTATATTTAATAATATCATACATCAAATTTCAAAATAGTATGCCATTCACATACGCTCGATTTTTAAAATCAAATCGATAATCCACAAATCATGTAATTATCGTAAGATTTCACACATTTTTTTTTTTCAAACAAAAAATTTACAAAAAAATATTTTATTTATGTTTGTAAAAATTAAAAGATGAAATGACCAATTTTTCGACTTTTTAGATTTTGTTGAAAATTTGTTTGAAAATTATTAAATTCTTTTAATAAAGAAGAAAATAATATTTCATTCGTTACTGTGACGAATTGAATGAGCTAAAAGTATTATAAAAACATGGGATTTTTATAATACAAATTGCTTTGAAATAATTTTATTTAGGAAACTTATTAGGAAAACATATTAAGTAAACTTAATAAAATAGTAAAATAAAACTATCTCTAATCTCTTTGAAACTCAATATAAAACAAGTAAGAAAGTATGGTCGGTCGGTCAAGCCCGACCATATAAAAATTAGGTTACATGACTTCCGTATATATATGAAACTTATTTGGAGAGAAATTTGTGTAGATACCTATAAAATTTAAACATTTATGATCGATAAAGTCCAATTTCTGGAGAACATTTGTATGGGGGCTAGGTAAAATAATGGACCGATTTCAGCCAGGTTCGAAACTGAGTTTCGAATTTTAATAATTCTATGATTTTAAATTTAATTTGACAAAATAGAAATAGGCGGAAAAGCTTTTCAATGTCTCTAATTTACCAATGTTTTCTAATAAAGTTTAATTTATTTTTTAATTTATTCGAATAATTTTAATTAGAAACTTTCCGCTATAAAAAGCTTAAAATACAATTATCAAACCATAATGAACTAAAATTAATCAGCATGACTACAAAAGCCTTAAAGTCGATTTTAAGTCCATAAAAATTACTATTATTTTCAATTTCGTACCATAAAACAAATTTAAAATATAATTTAAAATGTTGTTTTATTATTTCAAAAAAAGCTTTTTGTTTTGAACTTTTGTGTACATTTTGTTTCTTTAATTTTTTTGAAATTTCGTTTTTATATTTACATTCATTGAAAAATATTTTCATTTCTTTGAATGTAGATTTTGGGAAAAGTTTTGAAGCTTTTTTCAAATAAAAGCAAAAGTTCTATTTTAAAATAAAGTCGACTTCAACAAAAATTTACTTTAAAATTTCTTTCATAGTTAGAGTTAATAATTATAATATTTTCAAATAATTTAAATAATTGAAGTTTAAGAAATTATTAATTTTTTTCCTTTGAAGACAAATTAAATAAATTTTCAAAAAATTAATTAATAAATTATATAAATTTACCTGATGACATTTATACTAATGAAAAATTGATTTCAATTTTCTGAAGACCCCAGATATCTTCGGGATCCAAATCTTCAAGAATTCTGTCAGACATGCTTTCGAGAATTTTGCTATTTAAAATCAGCAAAATCTGGATTACTAAAACATTAATATAGACAATATGGATATCTAATGATAGATATTTCAAAGACATTTGCAACGACGTATATAAGACCATAGTAAGTTGGACCTACAATCGGAAAAAAAATTTAACCCGAATTTTTTTTTTTTTCAAAAAAAAAAATTTAAAAAACAAAAAAAAAATTTTAAAATTTAAAAAAAAAAATTTAAAATAACAATCGAACATTTTTTTTTTCCAAAAAATGAAAAAAAACTGGAAAAAAATTAAATTTTGTTTACCTAAAAATATTTAAAATTTTGAAGTATAATTTGGTGAAGGGTATATAAGATTCAGCACAGCCGAATATAGCACTCTTGTTTTTTTTTTAACATTTAGATGGAAATACAAAAACTGGGCTTAAGGCATATAAATGTTGAAAAGGCTAGCTCTGCAGAGGTGATGTGGTTCTTGACCCTAGTCTTCGCCGCATAATCATAAAAAAATGCCTTAAAAATCACCAAAATGTAATGATCAAAATAAAACTAATATTAAATATGTTACCAGAAAATAAACAAAAGGGGAATGACAGGGTGGTGACGTCATTAGGGGTACATTAGTTCCCTCCCAAAAGTTCAATAGAACTACACCTTTGGCGACATGGGTACCCAATATCTCATGCAGCCCCATAAAAAAAATTCACTGCGTTATACCCTCATAACCATTACTTTACCTGCTACTCTCACAAAAAAAAATTGAGCTTTAATTTTTATATCATATATGGGGCATTTCACGTCAAGTGAACAAACTTTTGAAATCGATGTCTTCCGATCGCGATGAAATTTGCAACAATGTTAGTTCTATTGGATAGTAATTCGGACACCATTTTTCAACAAGATCGGTCAAGAACTCTCTGAGTTATAGGAGGTCAAAATTTGACATTTTGGCCAAACAGGTGTTTTTTTTATCCATATAACTTATTACCTATTGCTCTTAGCAAAATGTGTCCCAAATAGTTTAGATAGCTATTTATGCAATCTTTCGAAAAAAAAAAATTTAAAAAATTTAATAAAATATTTTTGATTTTTTTTTTTTAAATCAAAAATATTTTTGACTTTTTTTTCAAAATGGGCCCTTTTTATTTTTTTATTTTTTTTAAGAAAGCTTAGGTCTTTTCCTAAGCGACCTATATGGTCGCTTAGTGGGATGCGAGTGGGATATCTATCAAAAAAAATATTTTGTAACTCAAGATTTAAAATTTTTGAATTTTTTTGCAAAATCAAAAACTTTGTTGACTTTTTTAAAAAAAATGGAACCATTTTTTAATTTTTTTTTTTTGCTCAGAAGAAAGCTTATGTGTTTTCCTTTAACACCCTTTTTGTCGCTTAGTGGGATGCGAGTGGGATATCTATAAAAAAAATGTTTTGTAACTCAAGACATACAATTTTTTACTTTTTTTTGAAAAATCAAAAACCTTTTTGACTCTTTTTTTATTAATTTTTTTTCTCAAAAGAAAGCTTAGGTCTTTTCCTTTAAAACCTTTTTGGTCGCTTAGTGGGATGCGAGTGGGATATCTATCAAAATAAATGTTTTGTAACTCAAGACAAATGTTTTTAAATTGATTTTTTTCATATTTGTGTGTAAGTGTTTCTAAAACCTTAAAACCTTTTTAGTCAATCCTAGAGGTAGTTTTCAGCGCACGTGATTTTCATTGTTAAAATATCAGGTGCCCCAGAAACAAATTTTTGGAATCAAGTGGAAATATTTTTTTTTTGAAAAATCAAAAACCTTTTTGACTTTTTTTTCCAAAATGGACTCTTTTTTTATTAATTTTTTTTCTCAAAAGAAAGCTTAGGTCTTTTCCTTTAAAACCTTTTTGGTCGCTTAGTGGGATGCGAGTGGGATATCTATCAAAATAAATGTTTTGTAACTCAAGACAAATGTTTTTAAATTGATTTTTTTCATATTTGTGTTTCTAAAACCTTAAAAATAAAAACCACAACAACTGACCGATAATAGCCACTGGAGGGGTGCAATATGAGGCCGACCGCTATTAATTTTCCACCCCCAAAATTTGTCTGAGTTTTGTATCTTGCGGCTTTTTTAGTCAATCCTAGATAGTTTTCAGCGCACGTGATTTTCATTGTTAAAATATCAGGTGCCCCAGAAACAAATTTTTGGAATCAAGTGGAAATATTTTATGGCCCTTCTCCGAAGTACCAGTTTATTTATTATTTTATGACATTTGACTTTAAGAAGTGGGTGGAGAGGTAGAAGTTGACAGGTAGATTATTTATATGGTGGTTTATTTTTATTATTATTTGTAACATTTGGTTAAACTAGGTACTTTAGTATGTAAGCCCTTCTTGACCCTAATAAAAGATTTTAGACTCATTCATTAAAACGTACTACCTATATGATCTTAAAAAACTATTTATTGTCATTCTGAAATCAGTTTTTTAGAAACAGCGTTAAAGTTAAGACGTGTGTTATTTACATAAATACTTACAAAATTCAAAATGTCTACGACTTCTAAAAAGGCTAAGGTTGAAAATGAAATTTATTCGTCTTTTTGTTTTAATCCCTTTAACAAAATGAAGCACAGATCATCAGATATGCGAAATATTTCCGACGGCTTATTAAAAAAATTCCCTACGCTGTCAAAACGATTGAAAATTTGTGGATCATGCAGGAAAGAGCTCGGAAAGTTGAACAAATTACCGAATTTGAATAGTAATGAGCCTTGCGTTGAAGTTATTCCAGATGAAGACAAAAGTAATTCCGAGAATGAAGACAGAACTGTTGATGATGATGGTTATTCTAACTTTTCAAATTCAACGAATGAGTGTCGAAACCAATACCATAAGGATGCAGTAGAAGTTCTTGAACAAATAAAAGAGAAATACAAAACGTCACAGAGTGAAGCTGAAAGAATTCAACTTCTCACGCTTGCTCCAAGAACATGGAGTTCTGCAAAAACAATGACTGAGTTTGGAACGTCTCAACGAAAAGCAAGAATTGCTAAACAATTGGTTGCTGATCATGGGATTCTCACACTCCCAAACAAAAAGAAGGGAAAAACTTTGGAGTGCGATACTAAATCTCTAATAACTCAGTTTTATCAGCGAGATGATATGAGTCGCCTGATGCCAGGGATGAAAGACTGGATGTCTGTACGAATCGATGGCAAGAAAGTTCAAATGCAGAAGAGAATGGTTCTCTGTAACCTGAATGAATTATTCGCAACATTTCAATCTGAATACGAGGATGTCAAAATTGGATTCACAAAATTTACACAACTGAGGCCAAAACATTGCGTTTCGGCAGGAAGCAGCGGAACTCACACAGTATGTGTTTGTATTTACCATGAAAATGTTAAATTGATGTTGAAGGAAATCAACTTAAATTACTTAAAAGATGATTCATCAGAAGATTTACACCATTACCGCGATTGCCTTAAATTGACTATGTGCCCTAATGCTACAACTTCTTGCCACTTAGGTGAATGTTCGAATTGCCCGGAAACCACATCCATCAAAGAAAATTTAATCAACTCTTTTGATCGAGAATGTATTGAGGAGTTAAAATTTGAATCTTGGCTTCAGACTGAAAGATGCACACTGAAAACCATAATTTTATGATTTGAGAACCCATGACTTTTTAGTCAAAGAGCAGTGGTCATTCTTCAAGGACTTGAAAACACATTTGAAGTCTGGTGAATTCATTATTTCATTTGATTTCGCAGAGAACTATAAATGTGTTCTTCAGGATTCCATACAAGCATTCCACTTCAATAACGACCAAGCAACTATATTCACAGTAGTTATTTACTACATGAAAGAAGAAAACCTGGAACACAAAAGTATGGCAATCATATCCGACGATTTAAAACATGACACCGTTGCAGTTTATGAGTACCAGAAGATAATACTAAATTATCTAAAATCAAAATTTACAGTAGAAAAGGTATACTACGTTTCGGACGGAGCTCGTCAACATTTTAAAAACAAAAGTAGCTTCGCAAATCTTACAGCTCATGAAAAAGATTTTGGAATGCCAGCTGAGTGGCATTTTCATCCTACTGCTCATGGTAAAAGAGCATGTGATGGTATTGGAGCAAAGAAATGCAGCGAAGTATAGCCTCCAGTGCTCTCATCAAGATCGCATCTTAGATGCGACTGCTTTATTCCATTGGGCAAAGAATTATTGTAAAGAAACTAAAATAGTTTTTAGTAGCAAAGAGGATCATGAGGAAACATTGAAAACACTAAAGAGCAGATTCGATGCTGCGGTAACAATCGATGGCACTGCTCAATACCATGCTTTCATACCGCTTGTCGATGAAAGACTCAAATTAAAAAAGTTTTCTGCATCTACTCAATGCGATTTCTTTCCAAAGCCAAAAAAGAAGCCAGCAGCGAAATCAGTAGCTGAATCTAATAACGCCAAGAAAGGATTGACAAAAAAAGCAGCTAATAAAGGTGACAAATAAGGAGGATAAAAGTATGGATATTTGAATATTTAAAAACTTCATAAATTAAGAGTAAAAATAGTTATTATATAAATTGATCTATTGTGATTAAGATTAAATTTTACTAAATTATTCATCTTTTTATTATTATTATATATTAAATTAATTATTATTACAAATAATAACAAAATTAAATTATTCAACATTTCCATAGAAAAAAAGTGATTTTTATTCCTGAGGTTAACATATTATGGGTATTACAGTATCGAGGCTATGAAATTTTAGTTGGGTATGTTACATACCATCGGAAAGGCTAATGTGTCTAGTTTCTCTGCGTAAGTTTAATATTTAAGGTTTACACACAAATATGAAAAAAATTAAAATAGTGCAAATTTAAAAACCTTTGTCTTGAGTTACAAAACATTTATTTTGATAGATATCCCACTCGCATCCCACTAAGCGACCAAAAAGGTTTTAAAGGAAAAGACCTAAGCTTTCTTTTGAGAAAAAAAGAGTCCATTTTGGAAAAAAAAAGTCAAAAGGTTTTTGATTTTTCCAAAAAAAGTAAAAAATTGTATGTCTTGAGTTACAAAACATTTTTTTTATAGATATCCCACTCGCATCCCACTAAGCGACAAAAAGGGTGTTAAAGGAAAACACATAAGCTTTCTTCTGAGCAAAAAAAAAATTAAAAAATGGGTCCATTTTTTTAAAAAAAGTCAACAAAGTTTTTGATTTTGCAAAAAAAATCAAAAATTTTAAATCTTGAGTTACAAAATATTTTTTTTGATAGATATCCCACTCGCATCCCACTAAGCGACCATATAGGTCGCTTAGGAAAAGACCTAAGCTTTCTTAAAAAAAATAAAAAAAAAAAAATAAAAAGGGCCCATTTTGAAAAAAAAGTCAAAAATATTTATGATTTAAAAAAAAAATCAAAAATATTTTATTAAATTTTTTTAATTTTTTTTTTTTCGAAAGATTGCATAAATAGCTATATAAACTATTTGGGACACATTTTGCTAAGAACAATAGGTAATAAGTTATATGGATAAAAAAAATACCTGTTTGGCCAAAATGTAAAATTTTGACCTCCTATAACTCAGAGAGTTCTTGACCGATCTTGTTGAAAAATGGTGTCCGAATTACTATCCAATAGAACTAACATTGGTGCAATCGGAAGACATCGATTTCAAAAGTTGGTTCACTTGACGTGAAATGCCCCATATGTATACATATTTCAATTTAATAATTTTTTTTTGGGCAAAAAAATATATTTTTTTTAAACAATCTTATGTCTAAATATAAATGCAGATAAATTTTATAGCTAGACTTACAATTAAATTTGATAGTGACAGTTATAATTTTGGTGCTGAAAGTGATTATGATGATGAACGTGATGAAGATTTTGAAGGTAATGATGATGTTGGATTTGAAGATAATGATGGTGATGAATGGGATGTTGATCTTGAAGGTATTGATGATGATGCGAAGGTGATTATGATGATAATACTGCTGTTGATATTTTTTTGTTTAGAATATGTACATTTGTGTGTATTTGAGTATTTAAAAAAATGGTTTGGTTTCAAGGATTTCTTAGTTTTATATGTTATATTCGGATATGGTGATGGAAACTGGTACTTATTGGTGTCAATATTCATGGAAACTTTGGTGGACATTACAATTATGATGTTGCTGCCGTTTTCCAAATGATGATGTTGCTGCCGTCCAAAGTGGTTTTAACAGTTTGTTATTTTTTTTTCCACGTGGTTAGCAAAGGCATAGTCCAAGTTTTCCATTAATGCAAAATGGATTTAACAAGAACCATGTGGACAACCCAGGTTGCTAGACTAGGAGAACAGCGTCACTTTACTTTACGTTATAGTTTCTTTCTTTTTATAATGATTTAAATTTTTTTTTTTAATCTATTAATATTTTTATAATTATTTATTAATATTTTTATTAATTTTCAGTTTACAACTTTTTTTTATTTTTTTAAGGTTTTCCTATAAATTAACTTTTTTATGGTTTTCCTTTATCAGTTCTTTCTGTATATTTAAGTATTCACCACTGAAATTTAAGTTTTCTTTTTCACGACTTTTACTCAAAAAAAACGACTGCTTCCAAATGCTTATTAATGACTACTGCCACGTTTTTTTAATTTTCTTTCCTTCCTTTAGTATCTACAGCTTACATGACGAAATAATTTCTGATATTGCATCATCCAAATGGAAAGTAACGGTACTTTTCCAATTGTATGATCAATGAGAAAGAACGTAACAAGGAGAGATACCAATAAAAATAGAACGATACTAGAAGAAGGGGAAATTATCAAGTGACAAGTAGAAATGTCAAAACTATGTTAGGGTTACCGACAGTGTGTATAACATTGAGATGAAATGGAAATGTACAGAGCAATAAACAGAAAAGTTCTGATGAACAGATTTCCAACACCTACTTCTACCTCAATAGTAGCTAATCAACTTAAACATTTTTCAAATAATGGAACACAAAAAATAAGTATATTGTTAAAGGATGAAAAACTTTTAAAATATGAAGCAATCAACTTTATTTTTATACTTTTTTCTTTCCTACTTTTTTTTACTTATATAATTTTTTACTTTTCTACTTTTATAATTTTTTACTTTTATAATTTTTCCTTTTCAACATTTTTACTTTTCTACTTTTTTAAAATAAGCTTTTTGTTTTGAAATTTTATGTACTTTTTGTTTTTTAAGGTTTTAAATTTTTGTTTATTATTTACATTCATTGAAAAATATTTTCAATTATTTGAATTTGTGTTAAAAAAGTTAAGAAAGTTTTTTCAAATGTTTATTTTCAAAAATTAACTCTAAAATTTCATTTGTTGTTAGGCTAATTAAATTTGTTGTTTCCAAAATAAACCATTTTTTTATTTTTTAAATATTATTGTTTAACAAATATTCATATTATTATTACAATAATAATAATTATTATCAAATATATTTCTTATCGACAAATATAACTCCTTAATAAATTTAATTAAAGAATTTTTAAAATTTTGTTATATTTTTTTTTTTTTTAAAGAGGAGTAACACTCAGGCAATTAATATGCCTATATATAATTGTGTTACTTTCTTTGGAAAGGGGATAGAGAGTAGAAGAATAGGTGGTGAAAGGAGAAGAAAAGCTTTTTAATTGACAACTGTGCAATTGCGCGTTATGTTTGTTATTAGTGCAGGTTGCAGCGCCTGTGGTGGTGAGATGGCGCATTAGTCAAGCCAACAACCTTTGTTTAATTATTTTACTTCGGTGGCGTTTTAGTGTTATACCACCGAAGGAGGGCGCTGTGATAAATATTAGTTATTAGTAAACAAATAATTATTATAAACTTATGTTGTTGATTGGCAGCGGCTGGGAATCGAACCCAGGCCACAAATGCCATATCATGCTTAATGATCAAACGCGCTAACCAATTAAGCCACAGCACCCTCAAAAATTTTGTTATATTTAATAATATCATACATCAAATTTCAAAATAGTATGCCATTCACATACGCTCGATTTTTAAAATCAACTCGATAATCCACAAATCATGTAATTATCATAAGATTTCACACATTTTTTTTCAAACAAAAAATTTACCTTGGTAATATTTAAGGTATTTGCAGACTACTATACTGAGTACTAATAGTTATCAAGAACTCATGTATCATAATATAATTTTAACGTCTAATCAATCAAAAGAAATTTTAAAATTTTTTTGACTTTGTGTTTGTTAGAATAAGAATAATAAAAAACAAAAATTAAAATTTCAAAAAATTTACAAACAAATATTTTATTTATGTTTGTAAAAATTAAAAGATGAAATGACCAATTTTTCGACTTTTCAGATTTTGCGGTTTGGGGACTAATTATCTTTAAATTATCTTGGTAATCAGCTAAATCGATCCATAAATGGCTGAGATATAGGCAAAAACTAATTATTTTCTCGACCAATAAAAAAATACAAATATTTGCAATATTACTCTTAGTAAAATCTTAGCGAAACACTAAAAGTATGAATAATATTAATAATTTTATACTATAATAATAAAAAAATACAAATATTTGCAATATTACTCTTAGTAAAATCTTAGCGAAACACCAAAAGTATGAATAATATTAAGACAGACTTTCACGAATTACATCATGAAAACAAAACAAGTAAGAGTGCTATATTGGGCTATGCTGAATCTTATATACCCTTCACCTTTGTTGTGGATGCATTATTATTTTTTATAATTAGTATATATGTATGTACATTGCCCACTTTCAGCGTACAGCATCCTAAATTTATCAAGAACACAAAAAACAACAACAACGCCAAACGAAACAAAACACCAAAAGAAAAAACAAAATACGCAAGGCAATGAAACCAACACACATCCAAACATACGTTTAATTGTATAAAAAACAACAACAACGCCAAAAGAAACAAAACACAAAATAAAAACAAAAAAACGCAAAGCATGCACATCCAAACATACGATTTGTTGTTTATTTGTCAAAAAAACCAACACACAACCAAACAAAAGTTTAGTTGTATAAAAAACAACAACGCCAAAAGAAACAAAACACAAAAAAAAAAAATACACAAAGCTTGCACATCCAAACATACGTTTTGTTGTTTTTTTGTCAAAGCATGCAATACATTGTGTTTTTTGATGAAATTTTCAGAGGTTGTCCCGGATTTTTGATCATATCTCCGTTATTTATGGACGGATTTTGCTGATTTTAAATAGCAAAATTCTCGAAAGTATGTCTGACAGAATTGTTGAAGATTTGGATCCCGGAGATATCTGGGGCCTTCAGAAAATCGATTTCAACAGACAGACAGACAGACAGACGGACGGACGGACAGACAGACAGACAGACAGACAGACAGACAGACAGACAGACAGACAGACAGACAGACAGACAGACAGACAGACAGACAGACAGACAGACAGACAGACAGACAGACAGACAGACAGACAGACAGACAGACAGACAGACAGACAGACAGACAGACAGACAGACAGACAGACAGACAGACAGACAGACAGACAGACAGACAGACAGACAGACAGACAGACAGACAGACAGACAGACAGACAGACATACAGACAGACGGACATGGCTTAATCGACTCCGCTATCTATAAGGATCCAGAATATATATACTTTATAGGGTCGGAAATGAAAAATGTAGAAATTACAAACGGAATGACAAACTTATATATACCCTTCTCACGAAGCTAAAGGGTATAAAAATCCAAGAGAATCCAAGGCTGCAGTTTTTCTGAATCTAAGGTCGTTGAAGTTGTAATTCACATACAGAACACATTAATCATTGTTGTGAACTAAATTTATTATTTTTTGAACGTTAAATTTATTTATGAATTTTATTTATTGATATGTTATTTTGTCTAGAGTTGCCCATGTATGGATTATTTATATGGCAACCCTTTTTATTTGATAACCAGTCTACTCTGGTTTTGAATCTCGATACCGAATGAAATAGTTACCATTTTTAAGGTAATCGAATCGGTGAATTCGAAATAACGTCAATTCCAGAACAGACGAAAGAGTGGAATTGTACTTTCTATGTTATTTAACTGGAATATTTTTTAGATAATAAAACAACACAGAAACTGCATTTGAATTTAAGAACTTTGCCTCGTTTTATTATAACTCTAAGTTGCTGTCGCAACAGTTTTTATTATTTAACTTAAAAGTTAATTTAATTCCTGGAATTGTATGGAACTACGTTTAAAAGATAGGAACATGCCTGGCGAGAAGGAAGGGCATTCTGAAAGCCGCACGAGCGAGATTGAGGCTGTGTGTTTTGTATACTCACTAGAGCACTCAGCACTAGCAATACAAAATACACAAACTACTTTGTCTTATTATTTTTTTGTCGTTCTTCACTGAATACAGTGTATTCAGTACACGCATGTTGAAAGCAACAACACTTTCGTATGCTTTGCTGGTAAACATTGACGACTGCGATCATCCATGTAGATTTTGTTTTTGTTTATCGTATGATATTTTAAAAATGTGTGTGTTGAAAGTGAGTTTTTTTTTCTTTTTTCTTTGTATGAATTGGTTTTAGCAACAACAAATATTGAATAAAAAGTAGTTTTTCTTTAAATGTATTGGTGTTTACTCTTCCATAAGGAACTTGTGGGCACCCCTGCTTTAGAAAGTCAATCCATCATCAACTGAAGAGTCTTCACCATATCAGCCCGTTGCGAAATTAGTTGAACTGCCACATTCTTCAATGGTACCACCTACGGCACCTACTTGTAATGTTTTTATGCCACCGAACCACACGAAGCCATCATCACGCCAGCCGATGCAACAAAAGATAAGTATTGACAACATTTCTTTACCTACTACATTTATTCCGAATGTTAGCTTGCCCTATTATTCGAATACGTATATGCCGCCACAAGGTGTACAGGCGTGTGTGCCATCACCGTCTGTACCAAGCAATAACTTTATTTCGTCACCATACGTACAAAATTATATGCCTTTGCCATCTATACGGGACCTGATGCCTCCTCAGTCATCCCAGCCGTTTACGTCAACCTCGACTCGCCAAACGTCGTCTACACCTTCTACATTTGCTGCTACTGCCGCCGCCACGCCATTGTCCAACCCACAAATTTACTATGAACACCGCCCGATACGTAAGCTACACGATTTGCAAGAATTTAACGGTCAGCCGGATCAATGGCCTATGTTCTCTGTGTCGTACAGGGAGACTACACAAAACTACAACTATACGAATTTGGAAAACCTGTCCCGTTTACAGAAAGCGTTGAAGGGTGATGCTAAGGATAGGGTTGAAGCCTATTTAATCCATCCGGAAAACGTAAATCAAGTAATGGCAACATTGGAATTTCACTGTGGTCGACAGAGTGTGAGGGAATTTAGCGTGTGGCTACAGGAAGTTGCTGCATACGTTTCCTTTGCTATGGAAGTGGATGGTAATGGAAATGAGGCAACCGGCTCCAAACGCGATAAGATAAGGCCATCTTTTACTATCACGACACAAAAAACTCATCAGCCAATTTGTTTCAAATGTAAACAAAGCCATTACCTGAACCAGTGCGCCAAGTTCAAGGGCATTTCTACGGCCGAGCGATGGAAGTTTGTAAAAGACAACCATCAGTGTTTTAGTTGTTTACATACCGGTCACAATTCCTTAAATTGTAATAATCGCCGTCAGTGTGGTTTAGATAGATGTGCGAAATCACAAAGTATACAGAGGTGTCAAATTTGACAGTTCAAAAACACTAAAATCAGCTTTTTTTGAAATTGTTTCGATAGAAAGAGAAAACAAATTTGCGGTTTAATACAGACAGTGCGTTAAAACAAACAACTATATAAATAAGCACAAAACCAAACCAGTTGAAATTGTTTCGAGAGAAAGAGACAAATATATTTTTTTTGTCGTGTCGCCTCTGTATACTTTGTGTGCGAAATATCACAATCGTTTGTTGCATGATAATAAGATTATTGACGGTAGTGAAGATGACAATCGAAGTGTTATACAATGTCAGAACGATAGTGTTGGCACTTTGGGAACAGTTGATGAGAATGGTAGTAGGAACAACACACTTGTAACAACGATTGTTGGTAATTATTCGAATAAGGAAACACTATTTAAATTTTTGCCAGTGCAGTTGAAGGGTCCAAATGGTTGTGTGAATGTTATCGCTTTTATTGATGATGGTTCGAAGATATCACTTTTGGAGGAAAAAGTAGCGAAACAAAGTTTCTGAATATTTCTCATTGGAGAATTTTGGCATGAAAGCAGCTGAACCAGTCATATCTGAAGATGATAAAAGGGCTGAGGAAATACTTGAGGGAACTACTGTAAAGAAGGGTCTTCATTTTGAAACGGGGCTTTTATGGAAGCAAAATGATTTCGAATTTAAGGAAAGTTTTCCAATTGCGTTAAAACTTCTTCTCGGAGTGGAAGCCAAAATGAGGAAGGATGATGATTTGGCTAAATGGTACAAGGGGAAGATTAATGAATACGTCTTGAAATCATATGCAAGGAAATTGCCCCCTGAAGAGGCTATGATGGAAAATAATTACACTTGGTATCTACCCCACTTTGTTATTACCAATGCTAATAAAGGTAATAAACGTCGTCTAGTTTTCGATGCAGCCGCGCTCGTTGAAGGTGAGTCTTTTAACTCCAGATTAATGAAAGGTCCAGTTAAGTATCAGCCAAGACCCCTTTTATCAATATTATTTAAGTTTCGTCAGTGCCGTGTTGGAGTATGTGCAGATATACGGGAAATGTTTCATCGTATACGAATTCGCGAGGAAGATCAGCACAGAGATTTCTATGGCGAGATGGTGATAGTTTGAAACCCCCAGATGTTTATGTTATGCAGGCCATGATTTTTGGTTCAGCCAGTTCACCCTGCTCCGCTCAGTACATAGATAATCTGAACGCAAGAATGTATGGTGAAGGGTCTCGAGCCTATAAGGCCATAGTTGAGTGCCACTATGTGGACGACTACGTTGACAGTTTTGATACTATCAGTGAAGCTGTTGCAGTAACCAGAAACGTAGTAGACATCCACACACACGCCGGTTTTGAGCTGAGAGGTTTTGTTTCGAATTCAGTAGAATTTATGCGATTAATTACTGGTAGGGAAATTGTAGACAATGATTTGAACTTGACTGATTTATGTGGAGGCGAAACGAAACGAAAACGGAAATGGTCCTAGGACTATTTTGGTCGCCCACTGATGATACCTTTTGTTTTATTCTGAAATTTGCAAAGGTTTCTGAAGCGGTTTTGAATGGGAGTCGAATACCTACCAAGAGTGAAGTACTCAGCTTGACTATGTCAATCTTCTATCCGTTTGGTTTTTTGGCAAACATGGTGATAAGATCAAGGATATTACTTCAAGAGTTGTGGCGGTACAATATTGAATGGAATTCTACGATTCCAATGGATGTATACAAGAGATGGTATGAGTGGTACAGGGAACTTGAGAATGTACGGTACATTAGACTCCCTAGGTGCTATGGATCTCATTTTAGTAACTCATTGGCAACTATCGATTTACATATTTTTGTGGATGCAAGTGAGGTGGCATTTGCGGCTGTCAGCTACTGGAGGATTTGTTATGAAGGCAATGTCAGCATAACATTTATTGCGGGTAAATCAAAGTGTGCCCCGACAAAGCCCTTATCCATCCCGAGGCTGGAACTGCTAGCCGCTGTACTTGGAACCAGGTTGAAGGAGGCAATAATTTCTAGTCACGACATGAAACCGCGGGACCAAATGGATTCGGTCTGATAGTCGAGCTTATAAGCAATTTGTATCTCACCGTATTGCCGAGATTTTAGAGATATCAGAGATGAAACAATGGAGATGGGTTCCTGGTTCCAATAATCCGGCCGATGATGCAAACGGACCCCACCATTTTTCGGAAAATTGTTTGAACTCCCGATGGTTGAATGGACCTCAGTTTTTGAAATCTGATGCTGCCGAGTGGCCGAAACTACCCGACAGACAGACAGACATACAGACAGACAGACAGACAGACAGACAGACAGACAGACAGACAGACAGACAGACAGACAGACAGACAGACAGACAGACAGACAGACAGACAGACAGACAGACAGACAGACAGACAGACAGACAGACAGACAGACAGACAGACAGACAGACAGACAGACAGACAGACAGACAGACAGACAGACAGACAGACAGACAGACAGACAGACAGACAGACAGACAGACAGACAGACAGACAGACAGACAGACAGACAGACAGACAGACAGACAGACAGACAGACAGACAGACAGACAGACAGACAGACAGACAGACAGACAGACAGACAGACAGACAGACAGACAGACAGACAGACAGACAGACAGACAGACAGACAGACAGACAGACAGACAGACAGACAGACAGACAGACAGACAGACAGACAGACAGACAGACAGACAGACAGACAGACAGACAGACAGACAGACAGACAGACAGACAGACAGACAGACAGACAGACAGACAGACAGACAGACAGACAGACAGACAGACAGACAGACAGACAGACAGACAGACAGACAGACAGACAGACAGACAGACAGACAGACGGACATGGCTTAATCGACTCCGCTATCTATAAGGATCCAGAATATATACACTTTATAGGGTCGGAAATGAAAAATGTAGAAATTACAAACGGAATGACAAACTTATATACCCTTCTCACGAAGCTAAAGGGTATAAAAATCCAAGAGAATCCAAGGCTGCAGTTTTTCTGAATCTAAGGTCGTTGAAGTTGTAATTCACATACAGAACACATTAATCATTGTTGTGAACTAAATTTATTATTTTTTGAACGTTAAATTTAATTTATGAATTTTATTTATTGATATGTTATTTTGTCTAGAGTTGCCCATGTATGGATTATTTATATGGCAACCCTTTTTATTTGATAACCAGTCTAATCTGGTTTTGAATCTCGATACCGAATGAAATAGTTACCATTTTTAATGTAATCGAATCGGTGAATTCGAAATAACGTCAATTCCAGAACAGACGAAAGAGTGGAATTGTACTTTCTATGTTATTTAACTGGAATATTTTTTAGATAATAAAACAACACAGAAACTGCATTTGAATTTAAGAACTTTGCCGCGTTTTATTATAACTCTAAGTTGCTGTCGCAACAGTTTTTATTATTTAACTTAAAAGTTAATTTAATTCCTGGAATTGTATGGAACTACGTTTAAAAGATAGGAACATGCCTGGCGAGAAGGAAGGGCATTCTGAAAGCCGCACGAGCGAGATTGAGGGAACACTGGTTGAACAATCCTCCATTGCCGACTTGAAGGAGGAGATTCGTTGCCTTAAAGAGTCGTTGAAGATGCTGCTTTAGAACAGTCATGCCCAAGCCCTATAATCTTGGTACGCTTTTGTTTTTGTAATTGCTCTTAGCTATAGGCTGTGTGTTTTATATACTCACTAGAGCACTCAGCACTAGCAATACAAAATACACAAACTACTTTGTCTTATTATTTTTTTGTCGTTCTTCACTGAATACAGTGTATTCAGTACACGCATGTTGAAAGCAACAACACTTTCGTATGCTTTGCTGGTAAACATTGACGACTGCGATCATCCATGTAGATTTTGTTTTTGTTTATCGTATGATATTTTAAAAATGTGTGTGTTGAAAGTGAGTTTTTTTTTTTTCTTTTTTCTTTGTATGAATTGGTTTTAGCAACAACAAATATTGAATAAAAAGTAGTTTTTCTTTAAATGTATTGGTGTTTACTCTTCCATAAGGAACTTGTGGGCACCCCTGCTTTAGAAAGTCAATCCATCATCAACTGAAGAGTCTTCACCACATCAGCCCGTTGCGAAATTAGTTGAACTGCCACATTCTTCAATGGTACCACCTACGGCACCTACTTGTAATGTTTTTATGCCACCGAACCACACGAAGCCATCATCACGCCAGCCGATGCAACAAAAGATAAGTATTGACAACATTTCTTTACCTACTACATTTATTCCGAATGTTAGCTTGCCCTATTATTCGAATACGTATATGCCGCCACAAGGTGTACAGGCGTGTGTGCCATCACCGTCTGTACCAAGCAATAACTTTATTTCGTCACCATACGTACAAAATTATATGCCTTTGCCATCTATACGGGACCTGATGCCTCCTCAGTCATCCCAGCCGTTTACGTCAACCTCGACTCGCCAAACGTCGTCTACACCTTCTACATTTGCTGCTACTGCCGCCGCCACGCCATTGTCCAACCCACAAATTTACTATGAACACCGCCCGATACGTAAGCTACACGATTTGCAAGAATTTAACGGTCAGCCGGATCAATGGCCTATGTTCTCTGTGTCGTACAGGGAGACTACACAAAACTACAACTATACGAATTTGGAAAACCTGTCCCGTTTACAGAAAGCGTTGAAGGGTGATGCTAAGGATAGGGTTGAAGCCTATTTAATCCATCCGGAAAACGTAAATCAAGTAATGGCAACATTGGAATTTCACTGTGGTCGACAGAGTGTGAGGGAATTTAGCGTGTGGCTACAGGAAGTTGCTGCATACGTTTCCTTTGCTATGGAAGTGGATGGTAATGGAAATGAGGCAACCGGCTCCAAACGCGATAAGATAAGGCCATCTTTTACTATCACGACACAAAAAACTCATCAGCCAATTTGTTTCAAATGTAAACAAAGCCATTACCTGAACCAGTGCGCCAAGTTCAAGGGCATTTCTACGGCCGAGCGATGGAAGTTTGTAAAAGACAACCATCAGTGTTTTAGTTGTTTACATACCGGTCACAATTCCTTAAATTGTAATAATCGCCGTCAGTGTGGTTTAGATAGATGTGCGAAATCACAAAGTATACAGAGGTGTCAAATTTGACAGTTCAAAAACACTAAAATCAGCTTTTTTTGAAATTGTTTCGATAGAAAGAGAAAACAAATTTGCGGTTTAATACAGACAGTGCTGTATACTTTGTGTGCGAAATATCACAATCGTTTGTTGCATGATAATAAGATTATTGACGGTAGTGAAGATGACAATCGAAGTGTTATACAATGTCAGAACGATAGTGTTGGCACTTTGGGAACAGTTGATGAGAATGGTAGTAGGAACAACACACTTGTAACAACGATTGTTGGTAATTATTCGAATAAGGAAACACTATTTAAATTTTTGCCAGTGCAGTTGAAGGGTCCAAATGGTTGTGTGAATGTTATCGCTTTTATTGATGATGGTTCGAAGATATCACTTTTGGAGGAAAAAGTAGCGAAACAAATTGGACTGCAGGCACCAAAGGGTAATTTATCACTTGGGTGGATTGGAGGGAAGACCTCAAATGAAATTTCAACGACAATAAATTTTGAGGACAATTGTAGTTTCCAGATGAGGAACGTTAGGACGACGAAGAGTTTACAACTGCCCCCTCAAAGTCTACATATTGACAAATTTAAAATGAAATTTCCTCTGTTGAATTATATTGTGATTGATGATTATTTTGATGCCATCCCTAAGTTGTTAATTGGTCTGCCACATACGAGTCTTGTACGCCCGTTCGGTATTATAAATCTCGACGAAAATTTTGCTATACATCAGACGAAATTGGGAAATATCTTGTTCGGTTTCAATGAGGAAGCTATGGAAGCCAGTGTGTGTTATTGATTTTCGGAATTTCGGGGATGTACAACAAGTTTCTGAATATTTCTCATTGGAGAATTTTGGCATGAAAGCAGCTGAACCAGTCATATCTGAAGATGATAAAAGGGCTGAGGAAATACTTGAGGGAACTACTGTAAAGAAGGGTCTTCATTTTGAAACGGGGCTTTTATGGAAGCAAAATGATTTCGAATTTAAGGAAAGTTTTCCAATTGCGTTAAAACTTCTTCTCGGAGTGGAAGCCAAAATGAGGAAGGATGATGATTTGGCTAAATGGTACAAGGGGAAGATTAATGAATACGTCTTGAAATCATATGCAAGGAAATTGCCCCCTGAAGAGGCTATGATGGAAAATAATTACACTTGGTATCTACCCCACTTTGTTATTACCAATGCTAATAAAGGTAATAAACGTCGTCTAGTTTTCGATGCAGCCGCGCTCGTTGAAGGTGAGTCTTTTAACTCCAGATTAATGAAAGGTCCAGTTAAGTATCAGCCAAGACCCCTTTTATCAATATTATTTAAGTTTCGTCAGTGCCGTGTTGGAGTATGTGCAGATATACGGGAAATGTTTCATCGTATACGAATTCGCGAGGAAGATCAGCACAGAGATTTCTATGGCGAGATGGTGATAGTTTGAAACCCCCAGATGTTTATGTTATGCAGGCCATGATTTTTGGTTCAGCCAGTTCACCCTGCTCCGCTCAGTACATAGATAATCTGAACGCAAGAATGTATGGTGAAGGGTCTCGAGCCTATAAGGCCATAGTTGAGTGCCACTATGTGGACGACTACGTTGACAGTTTTGATACTATCAGTGAAGCTGTTGCAGTAACCAGAAACGTAGTAGACATCCACACACACGCCGGTTTTGAGCTGAGAGGTTTTGTTTCGAATTCAGTAGAATTTATGCGATTAATTACTGGTAGGGAAATTGTAGACAATGATTTGAACTTGACTGATTTATGTGGAGGCGAAACGAAAACGGAAATGGTCCTAGGACTATTTTGGTCGCCCACTGATGATACCTTTTGTTTTATTCTGAAATTTGCAAAGGTTTCTGAAGCGGTTTTGAATGGGAGTCGAATACCTACCAAGAGTGAAGTACTCAGCTTGACTATGTCAATCTTCGATCCGTTTGGTTTTTTGGCAAACATGGTGATAAGATCAAGGATATTACTTCAAGAGTTGTGGCGGTACAATATTGAATGGAATTCTACGATTCCAATGGATGTATACAAGAGATGGTATGAGTGGTACAGGGAACTTGAGAATGTACGGTACATTATACTCCCTAGGTGCTATGGATCTCATTTTAGTAACTCATTGGCAACTATCGATTTACATATTTTTGTGGATGCAAGTGAGGTGGCATTTGCGGCTGTCAGCTACTGGAGGATTTGTTATGAAGGCAATGTCAGCATAACATTTATTGCGGGTAAATCAAAGTGTGCCCCGACAAAGCCCTTATCCATCCCGAGGCTGGAACTGCTAGCCGCTGTACTTGGAACCAGGTTGAAGGAGGCAATAATTTCTAGTCACGACATGAAACCGCGGGACCAAATGGACTCGGTCTGATAGTCGAGCTTATAAGCAATTTGTATCTCACCGTATTGCCGAGATTTTAGAGATATCAGAGATGAAACAATGGAGATGGGTTCCTGGTTCCAATAATCCGGCCGATGATGCAAACGGACCCCACCATTTTTCGGAAAATTGTTTGAACTCCCGATGGTTGAATGGACCTCAGTTTTTGAAATCTGATGCTGCCGAGTGGCCGAAACTACCCGATGATATTGTCGAACATGAAGTCGATTCGGAGATGCGATCAAAATATTTAATTACGATAGTAGAAGTTGATCCGCTGATTTCATATGATGAGAAATCGAGATATTACACATTATTAAGAATCAGATGTTGGTTTATCCGTGCCGTTAAAATATTCAAATGTTATCCTCAGGTAACAAGAAAAGCGTACTTAATTTTCGCCCGTATTTAACGGTTCAGGAAATAAGGGAGGCGTAAAGGTTTTGGTGCAAAACTGCTCAACGGGATGAATTCGCTCAGGAGTATAATGCGCTGAAATTTGATACACCGCACAGTGGGTTGAATGGTACCCAAAGTGGCGATTAATTCATAGAAGCCGTAGTTTTAAGCACATAAAAACACAGCATTTGTTACGATTTTATAATATTGTATAAAAACACTAAATATTTGATGTGTATGTATATAAGTTGTTAAAATGTTTCTATTTTAAAAAGTAAATAAATATTTACATACTATAATGCGGATTATTTCCCCTACAAGTTTCTCACTCAATTAGTGTATGTATGTAATTATGTTTGTGACATTGCACTCATTAATATCATCAGTTTTATTACCATATATGGTAATAATTTTAAGTTTGACTATGCAATATTATTTGTCTTTTTCTCATCGATGACAAAACAAGTGTAAATATGAAATTGTCTCTTACACTCCTTTGTAATTTGATTTTTACTACGCAATTTCTTATCTTGATACGCACTTCATTATTTTACTGACAGCTTAACCAATTTCATAATCATAGTGATACTCATGGTAAAAAGACCAAAAATTTTAAGTGATCGATCAACCAAATATCTAAGTGCATAAATAATTATTTTTTTTCAATACTGAATATTTTCAAAAGTGATAAAAATATAATTAATGAGACAATCATTTTAAAAAAAAACCTATTTTGTTACACAAAACTCTTCAAAGGAGCAAAGGAGAAAATTGTTAATTTTATTTTCTAAAAATAAATTTATAAGCAAGGTAAGACCTAAATTTACATAAAAATAGGAATGTGGCTGTCATTACAAAGATTGTTTTTATATTTTTAAAGAAATTGACTTCAAATTGCTCGTGGATTCTTCCACACTCCAATTAATCCCATTTTGGGAAGCCATATAAGTGCGAACCAGGACCAAATACTCCCCAAGATTAGAAGAATACATTACACACACGCGGTCTAAGTTCAAAACGTGTTGTCCAAGTTACATTCGACAATCTACTTCCAATCTCTACACGTGACCAGTTCAAGTATAAAAGTCTAATTTTCTATTGATATTTAGATATTAATATTCTAACAATATTCAACAAATTTTTTTAAAATACTTATTAAATTTGCTTTGAAAATAACTAAAAATGTGTACAAACAGTTCAATTAAAATTATAAGAAAAGTGAATCAAATTTAAAACAAACAAAAAACTTTTTACAAAAAGAAGCTTTAACCATAATTCTGTTCAAAATGATTTAAATTAAATAGTTTGAAGTTTTTGTACACAGAAAATTCCATTATACAAATATCAAACGTGAATTAAAAATCGAACTAAATAACCTATTATAATTGAATTATTAAATAATGTATTAATTAAAATTATAAAAACTAACCAAATTATAATTATGAATTATAATTTGTCATACAAAACTTATTAATTTTACAGTATCATCAAAAAACCTATTTCTGAAAATATTAAAAAAAAAAAAAATGTAAAATTTAACATTAAATTCTTAAAATTTCTTTATATAAATTAAAATACCTTAAAATGTAAAAATTTAAAAGTATTAAATCTTAAAACAAAAACAACACAACTTACATACAATAAATAATTAAAATAATTAATGAAAATGAATTTAAAAATGTAGAACTAAATAATCCTAAATGAATTACATTAAATTAAAACATAAAATTATTTAATACTTTTAAATTTCCTAAAATTATTATCTAAATTATAAATAAAACATTGTATAACTATTGTATTTTTATGAGTGTAATTTAAATATCTTTAATTTTGTTTTCTAAATTTATATCTTAAGTAATTACAAAAAAATTAAAAGTTCTTTTTTTTAAAAGCAAAAACATCACCATCATCATGTATTGATTGCTGGGCCCTACAGTCGAAACATCGAGAAATGGAACACCGATGGTAAATTTTTGTTGTGAGTAATATTTAAAACACCTTATTTTTTTTGTAATTATCTTTTTTATTACTCTAAGTATAAATACTCTCATTTTTTTTTGATCGTGAGTCCGATTCCATATCATTCCTTCATTCAATAACGAAAGTAATATGTATGTTTGTAAATTCTATTTTTTTTTTTCTTTCTTTTTCATTCATCTTATTTTGCTTCATTTATGAATGAATTTACACACTTTTTTTTACTATGTTTATATAATGATTTTCTTATTTTGTTTTGCTTTTAAATCAATAAATAAATATCTTTTTGAATTGTTGTTGTAAAACATATAAAAACAAAATGCAATTTTAATTTCTTTATCCAAAGGGAAGGATAGCCAAGATAAAATGTTTCTTTATTAAATAACTAATCATGTCAATATTAGGGACAGAAGTAAAAATTTGGGTACAAATTCTGTCAAGGCGTTTGACAGTTTGTTAGTCAAGTAGGGTGGGAAAAATGTACCCCAATTGGCACAATATCTTGCCATCATTTTGGTTTGTTATATTATATTTAAAATTTTGAAATATTTAGATATACTCTGTGGTAAATTTCGGCAAAAGAGTATATTATATGTTATGCGTTAAGGAAACTGGGTTAAGAACTTTATATACCAATCGCTGAGCTAGCTGTAGACCTTATTGTGCCCCTTAACTGTGTATTCCGATGGATTGTATATTTTTTTTCAATTTAAAGACAAATTTTTGACAAATGTTGTTATTCTTTTGCTGATATACGACGCGTAACATATATGGCGCCCAACGAAAAGCTGCCCATTTTTGGGACAGCCCAATTTAAATTTTTAATTAAACAAACTATTTTTTTTGTGTAGCTTTCAATAGGTTAAACAAATAATCTAAAATTGCTTTATTGCTATTATTAACACCTAATACTACATTTTTCCATATAAGTCTTAGTATCGTTTTGATTAGTTTATAATCTTTGATCTAATTGCGATATGAAAATTGACGTATTTATAATTTTAGCCAAATAGTGTTACAATTTTTATATAAGTCTTAGTTTCTTTGAAATATGTAAATTCTGGTTCTAATTGCTATGTAAAAATGTACCTATTTTGAAATGTTAGCTATACAAATAATGACATTATTTTGAAAAGTCCTAGATCTGATCAGAAACTTCAGTTTAGTTGCATCAAAATAAAACGAGAAATTAGTTGTGTAGATTTTATTCAAGTCAATTTTGGACATTTAATCAAATGTTTTAAATTTTGCAGTTTAAAAGTTTTGAAACTAACTTCAATATATATTGTTAAATTAGGAAGTAGATCCTATTTAGCTTAATGCTGAATATGCAGCACTTCTAATTAATGACATGATTTATTGTTTATAAAGAAATATTATGCTAAGGTTAATTCTTCCCATAAATTGCATATAAAAATTTTCAACAAGAAAAACTTAATAATAAACAAAAACTAAAGCAAAAAAATATAGCAAATTATATAATTATTTTTATATTTAAAAAAAAAATTATCAGTAGTATTATTATCATACATATTTACATTTATATTATAAGTTTTTGATTTTTAGTTTTTTTTGGAATACTTTAAATTGTACATGAAAGTTTAATATTGTGTCTGATAGATTTTGATATCAGAATATAATATTTTTTTTTCTATATATCTATAATTTCTCTATTCTTTCATATACAATTTAAATATTATCATTTGTCACTGTCAAATTATTCGATTATATACCCTGAAATTTATTGATTTTTCGAATATAAACTTTTATTATACATTTGAAACACATTTTATTCTTATTACGTAATTTTGTTTTGGGATTTATACTCAAGTAATATCGCTCGAATATATTCGTGATGAATACTAGGAACTCAGCTAGGGGTAATAAGAACAGTTCATTCAGTAGAGGTCGAGGTTCTTCTGCATCGCGGAATAATATTTCGATTGAGTTACAGCACAATATTAATAGTCCAAAACCTAGAGTTGTCCATTCCCCTGCTACTAGAAAAACACAGCCACATACAATACAGAAATCGAACAATTCCTCAGCTAGTAGAACAACAGCTGAACATCCAGTACAAAGGACACTAAGTTCTAATAGTTTACCGTCGTCTACACTTTTTCAGGACATTGAGCTATTAGACAATCAAAACTCTATTTCACAGCCACAAATTTTCTTTTCTCTCGGAGAAGCTTCAGCAATGAACCCTAATATGAATCCCCAACCAGAATATTCTGCACCTTCGTGCAGCAACGCTCCTTTAGCACTTAATTCCGATAATCGTAATTCTAACCCGACGACAACACTCGATTCATTAATTGCCCTAATGGAGCAAACAATGAAAACCACACAGGAAGAATTTAGGAAAGAACTTTCTACAATTAGACAGAGTATAGCACAGATCAGTGTAGCTCCTCCATCAACTTCAAATTTCACTAATTCAAATACTCCAATTTCAAATAACAATAATCGTTTTACAGAAAATCCAAACAGATCGTACACTAATGGAGATATGAATGTGAAGTTAGAGAAATGGAAAGTATCGTATGATGGTTCGACATCAGTATCTGATTTTCTTTTTAAAGTAGAGACGCTTTCTACGAGGTCAAGATGCTCCGATGAGCACTTATTAGCCAACTTTCACGTGCTTTTAGAGGGTCGTGCTGAACAATGGTACTGGCTTTTTATGAAGCAGAACAGAAATATGACATACTCACAGTTACGATACGCTTTAACGAAAGAATTCGGACATCTAGAGTCTGACCATGAAATATTGCTAAAAATTTCATTGCGAAAACAGCAATACAAGGAGAATTATGATGATTTCCACTCGGCAATTGTCTCAATGAACATAAGGCTACAGAGTCCCCTTCCTGATAATACTCTGATAGATATTATAAAGAGGAATATTAACTCTAATTTAAGATTTTTGCTGTTTAGCACTGATGCTCGAGACTTGAACGACTTTAGGGACCAAGCTCGCAAGGCCGAGAAAGTAATTCGAGAAACGAAATTTCCAATCCCAAATGTGACACAGGCTCGAAATATTAGTGAACTGGACGTATCCATTGATGATGCCAACAATTCCGATGATATAGACCCACAGCTTGAAGCCATTCAAATCTCAAAAAAAAGAGATAAATTTGACTATTCGAAAATCCAATGTTGGAACTGTATGTCCTACGGGCATTCGTATATTTATTGTTCCGATGAAATCAAAAATCCTTTTTGCTTCAAGTGTGGACTAAAAGGTTTTCTGACACCAAAATGTCCCAATAAGCATTTCCAGGGAAATCGGAAAATGGGCGAACTGGCTACCGGGGACACTCGTCCATCCCAACAAACCCCGAGTTTGAATTAAATTTAGATTGTAATAGTATTAATATATCTGATACTTGCAATAATTCCACATATAAACCTTTAAATGAAAAATTAGTCAAAGAAAATTTTACACAAACAGATTTCCATATTAATTCTTCTATTTCAAACAAATGTAATTTAAAACATTCTAATAAAAAACCTTCGCTTAGAATCATAAAATGTAGGCTGCGTTACAAGAAAAGAAGACACTTTCGCAAAATGTTAGAGGCCACTATTATCCCCGGAATTGACGATAGACCGTTTGCTAGGGTAAATATTTTGAATGATGAGTTAACCGGTTTGCTAGACAGTGGAGCAAATGTTTCCGTGTTAGGCAAAAACTGTTTGTCTTTCTTAGAAAGAAACAGTATTCCATATAAGAAAATAACTTCATCAATACGTACAGCAAACGGTGCTAAACAAAATGTAATAGGGTTTTGTGTTTTGCCTATTGTATTTAAAAGTGTGACTCGTAATATACAATTTTACTTAGTTCCTTCCTTAAGCCAAGAAGCATACTTCGGTATAAACTTCTGGAAAGAGTTTGCCTTAGCACCTGAAATAATACCACCTTCATCTTTTCGTATCTCAGAATTGTCAAATGATTCATGTATGAATCAAAATTTCCATAAACTTTCGCCAGAACAAAATTTAATTTTTGAAAAAACCATTCTAGAATTTCCGTCATTTGAAAAACTTGGGTTAGGGTGTACCTCCTTATTGGAACACCACATTGATACAGGGGATGCTGCTCCTATAAAATGTAAGCACTACCCACTGTCACCCCCACGTCAAGAAGAGGCATATTCAGAAATTGATAGATTGCTAAAATTAGGCGTTATTGAAGAGTCAAACTCTCCCTGGTGCTCTCCAGCAGTCCTTGTGCGAAAACCCGGCAAAGTTCGATTATGCATTGACTCAAGAAAACTCAATGCAGTCACTAAAAAAGATTCATATCCCCTGCCCCATATAAATGGACTTTTGAGCAGACTCAAAGATACGTTCTTTATTAGCGGGATTGATCTAAAAGACGCATTTTTGCAAATTCCTTTAACTGAAACATCTAAAGAAAAAACTGCGTTCGTTATACCAGGAAAGCCGTTGTACCAGTATAAGTACATGCCATTCGGCTTATGTAATGGTCCACAAACCATGAGCCGGTTAATGGACATGGTAATACCCTCGCATTTAAGAGAAAACGTCTTTATTTATTTAGACGATTTGCTGGTTTGTAGCCATGATTTTCAATCCCATATTAAACTATTATCGGAAGTTGCTTTATGCCTTAAAAAGGCTAAACTAACAATCAACGTTAGCAAAAGCAAATTTTGCCAAAAAGAAATCCGTTATTTAGGATATATAGTGGGCAATGGTTGTCTTAAGGTGGACCCAGAAAAAGTCGATTCCATCAAAAACTTTCCCTTACCAAAAAGTCCAAAACAGGTAAGAAGATTTGTCGGAATGGCTAATTGGTATCGCAATTTTATTAGTAATTTCGCAAATCTTGCAGGCCCCTTAACCGATTGTTTGAAGAAAACAAACAAACCATTTTCTTTGACAGAAGCTGCCACAAATTCTTTCGAAAAACTGAAGTTAGCCCTTTCTACAGCACCCGTTTTATCGCAGCCAAATTTTGAGAAAGAATTTGTTATCCAATGTGACGCTTCGAAAATAGGTGTAGGTGGAGTTCTTTTTCAATGTGATGACGATGGCAAGGAACACCCCATTGCATACGTGTCACAAAAACTTAATAAAGCACAAAAGAACTACACAGTAACCGAGCTCGAGTGCATGGCTGCTGTGGTATGCGTCAACAAGTTTAGGCCCTATATTGAAGGCTTACCATTCCGTATACTTACGGACCATTCATCCCTGAAGTGGCTAATGTCACAAAAGGACCTCAGTGGAAGATTGGCCCGTTGGAGCCTCAAACTACAGCGGTATGATTTCCTAATAGAACACCGAAAGGGATCATTAAATATAGTACCAGACTGTTTGTCTAGAATGGACGTAGATCAGCTCTCATCAGTAAATAGTTCCGTGGAAATTGATTTGACATCTCCTGAATTTGATAGTGAAGATTATAACGAAATAAAAAAGACAATATCCGATAATAAGGAATCTTTACCAGATCTTCGGTTGTCTGGAAATGTGATTTTGAAACGCGTCAGTTTTAGACAGGGTGTAGAAGATGAGGAAGACAGTTTATGGCGAATATGGGTGCCTAAGGCCTTAATTCAAACCATTATAAGTTCGGCACATGATTCTGATACATCTTGTCATGGCGGATTTATAAAAACTTTGTTCCGAATACGATCAAAATATTATTGGCCTACGATGTCTCATGACGTAAAAACTTATTTAAAATCTTGCGAAATATGTAAAAATATTAAATCACCTAACAAAATTTCGAGACCTGTGATGGGTGATCAATTTATAACTTGTCGGCCTTTTGAAAGGCTCTATTGCGACTTTCTTGGTCCATATCCTTTCACAAAAAAATCTAATTCGGTCATCTTCATTTGCTTAGACCACATGACAAAGTTTGTTTTTCTTAAACCTCTCAGAGCAGCAACTTCTTCTAGTGTCATTTTATTTTTCCAAACGGAAATATTTCCGACATTTGGCATACCCCGATATATTCACAGTGATAATGGTAAGCAATTCGTTTCGAAAGAAATGAAAGAATTCCTCGAATCATATGGCATAGTCCATATCACTACAGGTTTTTATGCCCCACATTCAAATGCCTCGGAAAGAGCGAACCGTGAAATCGTTACGAAAATACGATATTTTTTACAAGATCATAAAGACCACAAAGACTGGGATAAATTCATTCCCCAAATCCTGTCAATACTTAGGAGTGATTTTCATAGTTCAATCAAATGTTCACCCTATTTTGCTACATTTGGTCAAAATATGATCCAGCACGGATCTTCTTATAAGATTTTAGACAAACTTGGTTGTCTATCCGGGGAGGATTTAAATATTTCAGAGCACGCAGACAAATTAGCAAAATTGCGTGAGAAGATACGGGATAATTTGAATACGGCACACATTAAGTCTGCGAAAACTTACAACCTCAGGAGTAAGAATATTGAATTCCATAAAGGACAAATTGTGTTTCGAAAAAATCATGTGCTAAGTAATATGTCAAAAAATATAAACAGAAAGTTTTTAAGTAAATTTGTTAAGTGCAAAATTATAAATAAAATTGGGAAAAATCTTTATGAGATTGAAGATATGAATGGGAGGTACGTAGGAAAGTTTCATGCTACGGATTTAAAAGAATGATTATTGCCCGGCTTACGTGGGTCGTACCACACTAGTATAGCGCAAAAGAATAACAAATAATTACTTTCCCAATATACAGGAATAAAACTAAAATCGGTCTCCTGTTCGTCCTAAATTTTTATAAAATTTAAGATCGAAGCAGTTTTGTTACGATTTTATAATATTGTATAAAAACACTAAATATTTGATGTGTATGTATATAAGTTGTTAAAATGTTTCTATTTTAAAAAGTAAATAAATATTTACATACTATAATGCGGATTATTTCCCCTACAAGTTTCTCACTCAATTAGTGTATGTATGTAATTATGTTTGTGACATTGCACTCATTAATATCATCAGTTTTATTACCATATATGGTAATAATTTTAAGTTTGACTATGCAATATTATTTGTCTTTTTCTCATCGATGACAAAACAAGTGTAAATATGAAATTGTCTCTTACACTCCTTTGTAATTTGATTTTTACTACGCAATTTCTTATCTTGATACGCACTTCATTATTTTACTGACAGCTTAACCAATTTCATAATCATAGTGATACTCATGGTAAAAAGACCAAAAATTTTAAGTGATCGATCAACCAAATATCTAAGTGCATAAATAATTATTTTTTTTCAATACTGAATATTTTCAAAAGTGATAAAAATATAATTAATGAGACAATCATTTTAAAAAAAAACCTATTTTGTTACACAAAACTCTTCAAAGGAGCAAAGGAGAAAATTGTTAATTTTATTTTCTAAAAATAAATTTATAAGCAAGGTAAGACCTAAATTTACATAAAAATAGGAATGTGGCTGTCATTACAAAGATTGTTTTTATATTTTTAAAGAAATTGACTTCAAATTGCTCGTGGATTCTTCCACACTCCAATTAATCCCATTTTGGGAAGCCATATAAGTGCGAACCAGGACCAAATACTCCCCAAGATTAGAAGAATACATTACACACACGCGGTCTAAGTTCAAAACGTGTTGTCCAAGTTACATTCGACAATCTACTTCCAATCTCTACACGTGACCAGTTCAAGTATAAAAGTCTAATTTTCTATTGATATTTAGATATTAATATTCTAACAATATTCAACAAATTTTTTTAAAATACTTATTAAATTTGCTTTGAAAATAACTAAAAATGTGTACAAACAGTTCAATTAAAATTATAAGAAAAGTGAATCAAATTTAAAACAAACAAAACAACTTTTTACAAAAAGAAGCTTTAACCATAATTCTGTTCAAAATGATTTAAATTAAATAGTTTGAAGTTTTTGTACACAGAAAATTCCATTATACAAATATCAAACGTGAATTAAAAATCGAACTAAATAACCTATTATAATTGAATTATTAAATAATGTATTAATTAAAATTATAAAAACTAACCAAATTATAATTATGAATTATAATTTGTCATACAAAACTTATTAATTTTACAGTATCATCAAAAAACCTATTTCTGAAAATATTAAAAAAAAAAAAAAATGTAAAATTTAACATTAAATTCTTAAAATTTCTTTATATAAATTAAAATACCTTAAAATGTAAAAATTTAAAAGTATTAAATCTTAAAACAAAAACAACACAACTTACATACAATAAATAATTAAAATAATTAATGAAAATGAATTTAAAAATGTAGAACTAAATAATCCTAAATGAATTACATTAAATTAAAACATAAAATTATTTAATACTTTTAAATTTCCTAAAATTATTATCTAAATTATAAATAAAACATTGTATAACTATTGTATTTTTATGAGTGTAATTTAAATATCTTTAATTTTGTTTTCTAAATTTATATCTTAAGTAATTACAAAAAAATTAAAAGTTCTTTTTTTTAAAAGCAAAAACATCACCATCATCATGTATTGATTGCTGGGCCCTACAGTCGAAACATCGAGAAATGGAACACCGATGGTAAATTTTTGTTGTGAGTAATATTTAAAACACCTTATTTTTTTTGTAATTATCTTTTTTATTACTCTAAGTATAAATACTCTCATTTTTTTTTGATCGTGAGTCCGATTCCATATCATTCCTTCATTCAATAACGAAAGTAATATGTATGTTTGTAAATTCTATTTTTTTTTTTCTTTCTTTTTCATTCATCTTATTTTGCTTCATTTATGAATGAATTTACACACTTTTTTTTACTATGTTTATATAATGATTTTCTTATTTTGTTTTGCTTTTAAATCAATAAATAAATATCTTTTTGAATTGTTGTTGTAAAACATATAAAAACAAAATGCAATTTTAATTTCTTTATCCAAAGGGAAGGATAGCCAAGATAAAATGTTTCTTTATTAAATAACTAATCATGTCAATATTAGGGACAGAAGTAAAAATTTGGGTACAAATTCTGTCAAGGCGTTTGACAGTTTGTTAGTCAAGTAGGGTGGGAAAAATGTACCCCAATTGGCACAATATCTTGCCATCATTTTGGTTTGTTATATTATATTTAAAATTTTGAAATATTTAGATATACTCTGTGGTAAATTTCGGCAAAAGAGTATATTATATGTTATGCGTTAAGGAAACTGGGTTAAGAACTTTATATACCAATCGCTGAGCTAGCTGTAGACCTTATTGTGCCCCTTAACTGTGTATTCCGATGGATTGTATATTTTTTTTCAATTTAAAGACAAATTTTTGACAAATGTTGTTATTCTTTTGCTGATATACGACGCGTAACACATTTTAGAAAAAAAAGGTTAAAAAAAAATATTTTCAAAACATTTATCTAAACAAAAATTATTTATTTATGTTCTCAAATACCTGAAGTTGATGGTTCCATTTTAATATTTCTACTTTTAACAGAAAATATAAGCTCTCGAAATATCACAATTTTCAATTTTAACCACAGCACACAAAATTTGTAAAAATTATTTGACTTTGACCGCTCACTGCCAATAAAGTAAGTTACTCACAACTGTAATTTTTGCAGTTTATGATGTATTATTTAATGCACTTTAACCCAATACCAAACATGACTGAAACAGATAAAGTTCAGCTTTTGAATTAATCGCCACTTTTGGTACATTTCAACCCTCTGTGCTCCGGTTTGTAGAAAGAGTCCTATATTTAAATTGACTCCTTTTTTGTGAAAGGACGGATTGATACGAGTCTCTGGCCGCATCAATAATGCAGAATGTATCAGTTGTGGGACAAAGGAGCCAATAATTATGCCGAAGAATCATCCCATAACAAAATTAATCGTGAAACAATACCACGTGGACTTAAGGCATCAAAATCAGGAAGTTATTTGCGCGGCAGTTCGATTGAGGTTTTGGATTCATTGTTTGCGACAATTGGTAAGGTCTGCCAAAAATAATTGTCAAGAATGTAAGAATAGGAATGCTGTCCCTAGGCCGCCCCTGATGGGTCAACTTCCCGTGGATCGTTACGCCATATGTGAGGCCGTTTACGTATACGGAAGTGGATTATATTGGTCCTTTCACGGTTTCTATTGGTCGTCGTTGTGAGAAAAGGTGGGTGAGGGCTATTCACATGGAAATAGCAAGGGACCTGTCTACTGATGCCGTTATACTGTGTATTAGGAATTTTATTAATCGTAGAGGCGTGCCAATCCGGATTAGAAGCGATAGGGGAACAAATTTCATGGGCGCTTGTAAAGAAGAATTTGTTCTGGACGAGACAAGGCTGGCGGATGAATGTGCAAAACGTAGAATTGAATCGGTTTTAATACTCCAGCCAACCCAGAAGCTGGTGGAGCGTGGGAACGTATGGTTCGTAGCGGTAAAAGTGTGTTATCGTTTACCCTAAGGGAAAATTCAGCTCAAGTTGAGACATTAAATAGTCTACTGATAGAAGCGGAAAATTTAGTGAATTCCCGACCATTAACTCATCTTCCTATAGAAAGCTCGGAAGCCGAACCTCTTACACCGAACCACTTTTTACTTGGCGGCCCAAACATTGTGCAGACTCCTGCTGTTGGCGAAAAAGTTGTTCTTAGGAAACAATGGCACATATTGCAGCAATTGAAGCAAACGTTTTGGAGAAGGTGGGTGCTGGAATACCTTCCAGACCTAACACGGCGTACGAAGTGGTACCAACCGGAGAAGCCAATAAAAGTAGGAGATGTAGTTATTATATGTGACGATGACGAGGCGCGTGGTGAATGGAGGAAAGGCATTGTTATGGACGTTTTTACTGCGGGTGATGGGAAAGTTCGTTCGGCTGTGGTGAAGACATCTGTTGGAATTCTACGACGTTCCTCATCCAAGTTGGCTGTTCTTAATGTTGGTAGTGAGTCTCCCTGATCGACTCACGGGTGGTGGAATGTTGTGAACTAAATTTATTATTTTTTGAACGTTAAATTGAATTTATGAATTTTATTTACTGATATGTTATTTTGTCTAGAGTTGCCCATGTATGGATTATTTATATGGCAACCCTTTTTATTTGATAACCTGTCTACTCTGGTTTTGAATCTCGATACCGAATGAAATGGTTACCATTTTTAAGGTAATCGAATCGGTGAATGCGAAATAACGTCAATTCCAGAACAGACGCCAGAGTGTAGAGTTAAGTAAGTTTTTTTTAGCAGCAATTGTACTTTTTATGTTATTTAACTGGAATATTTTTTATATAATAAAACAACACAGAAACTGCATTTGAATTTAAGAACTTTGCCGCAACAATCATAGTGAAATAATCTAGACACTTCGGTTACGTGAAAAATTATGTTTTACATACATATAAATTTACAGCCTGTTTTTATAAAATTGTCCAATTTCTGAACAAACGATTCGTCAACAGATCGTTTTTTATAAATCACTTTTTTTTCATACACAGAAAAAAGTTTCAACATAAATAGTATGATTTGATTTCATTGATTTCAATTCATAACATTTATAAATAATTTCTTAAATATTAAGATTTTTTCATATTTTATGTTTTCAAATTAAATCTAGAAGGCTTGAAAAATATAATTTCATTTTCATTTTTATTTTTTTGTTTTTGAAAAATGTTTGAAATTTTCCTTGGAAAATTTTTTATTTATTTTTATGATTTTCAGCCACAAAATGAGCAAATATGCGCGAAATTGATTAAATTTT
Source organism: Calliphora vicina (assembly GCF_958450345.1). Taxonomy (NCBI): domain Eukaryota; kingdom Metazoa; phylum Arthropoda; class Insecta; order Diptera; family Calliphoridae; genus Calliphora; species Calliphora vicina. The sequence continues at coordinate 85,870,107 of NC_088782.1, read as the reverse complement.
TTTAAGGGGATGATATGCTTAATGTTTATGGATATTTTATTATGTTCAATGATATTTTTTAAGTTTCAGACATTGTTGATTCATCTTAAAATATTGGCCAATATATGGCTACTAAACAAATATTTTTACATTAATTCATTAGATAATCCAATTATAATGCAATTTATTATAAAATATTATTAAATTTATGAAAAAAAAGCAAAAATTTCCGTCATGAACAATTTTATAATATTTATGAACATGTTCTTAAACTGAATGAAAAATGTTTGGGAAAAAAAAGTCAAGTTCGTTTAATAATATTTATTACAAAATTCATTCTATTTATGAATTTCTTTTTTCTGTGTATGTTTTTTATGTCAAACTTTAAAATGTCGAAAGCATTTTGTTTGAAAATTATTAAATTCTTTTAATAAAGAAGAAAATAATATTTCATTCGTTACTGTGACGAATTGAATGAGCTAAAAAAAAACATGGGATTTTTATAATACAAATTGCTTAACAATTTCTATATTATGTACGTATTTGAATTGAAATAATAAACTATCTCTAATCTCTTTGAAACTCAATATAAAACAAGTAAGAAAGTATGGTCGGTCGGTCAAGCCCGACCATATAATACCCTACACAAAGTATATGACCAAAAAAATTAGGTTACATGACTTCCGTATATATGAAACTTATTTGGAGAGAAATTTGTGTAGATACCTATAAAATTTAAACATTTATGATCGATAAAGTCCAATTTCTGGAGAACATTTGTATGAGGGCTAGGTAAAATAATGGACCGATTTCAGCCAGGTTCAATTGGCTTCGTCCTTGGGTCGAAAAAAAATGCACAAGGTTTACATGGATAGCCAGCCAGTCAGCCAGACGGAAGGACGGCCATCGATCACTATGGTGGTGTAGGGTATAAAAATCATAACTTTAGGATTTTATAGTCAAGTCAGATGTTAAGTAAAAGTAAGTAGACACAGAAACCCCATACTCTTTTCAAAAAACAAAAGCTCTAAAGTTATTTTGTACATACAGAAGATACAATAGTAAAGTACATACTTTTTTATTAATCACCACATAGTTTTTTTGACAACTAAGTTTCGGATTTTAATAATTCTATGATTTTAAATTTAATTTGACATAATAGAAATAGGCGGAAAAGCTTTTCAATGTCTCAAATTTACCAATGTTTTCTAATAAAGTTTAATTTATTTTTTAATTTATTCGAATAATTTTAATTAGAAACTTTCCGCTATAAAAAACTTAAAATACAATTATCAAACCATAATGAACTAAAATTAATCAGCATGACTACAAAAGCCTTAAAGTCGATTTTAAGTCCATAAAAATGACTATTATTTTCAATTTCGTACCATAAAACAAATTTAAAATATAATTTAAAATGTTGTTTTATTATTTCAAAAAAAGCTTTTTGTTTTGAACTTTTGTGTACATTTTGTTTCTTTAATTTTTTTGAAATTTCGTTTTTATATTTACATTCATTGAAAAATATTTTCATTTATTTGAATGTAGATGTTGGAAAAAGTTTTGAAGCTTTTTTCAAATAAAAGCAAAAGTTCTATTTTAAAATAAAGTCGACTTCAACAAAAATTTACTTTAAAATTTCTTTCATAGTTAGAGTTAATAATATTTTCAAATAATTTAAATAATGAAGTTTAAGAAATTATTAATTTTTTTCCTTTGAAGACAAATTAAATAAATTTTCAAAAAATTAATTAATATATTATATAAATTTACCTGATGACATTTATACTAATGAAAAATTGATACGGATACAACAGTACAAAATTTAATCCTACTTCTACCTTAATGGTAGCTAATCAACTTAAACATTTTTCAAATAATGGAACACAAAAAATAAGAATATTGTTAAAGGATGAAAAACTTTTAAAATTTGAAGCAATCAACTTTATTTTTATACTTTTTTCTTTCCTACTTTTTTTACTTATATAATTTTTTACTTTTATAATTTTTTACTTTTATAATCTTTCCTTTTCAACATTTTTACTTTTCTACTTTTTTAAAATAAGCTTTTTGTTTTGAAACTTTATGTACTTTTTGTTTTTTAAGTTTTTAAATTTTTGTTTTGTAGCGGGGAGCTAAGTTGTTATTTATGATTTTGTTATATTTAAATTATAGGTTGGTCCTATAGAGACTCAAAGGTCAGCTTTAGTCCTCAACCACACAATATCCACAAGGGCCTTAAGTCCGCAAGGGTTAACTTGTGTTTAATAATTTATTTTTATAGTATTATATTTTAATGAAACGCCGATTTATTGCTTTGAGGTCTTCACCGCTCGAAAGCTAGAATCAGAATGATTTTTATTTCAATGTTCGTCTTATATCTAACCAAGCATTAAAACAAAACGAATATAACATAAAACAGCATGAATGATAATTTATATTACAAGTGGCTTTCAAACTGTTAATATTATTTTATCACACAAAGTTGTATTTAACAAAAAGTAATTGGTTTTTAAAACATAAATCATTAATGTAAATATTTATCCGTTAATCAAGTTTAAATTCGAATAATTAAAATAAATGTCAAAGTAATAATTTTAAACATAAACGAAACAAAATATTAAGATTTAGTAAACAATAATGGAACATAATATAACATATATGAATATATCTGCTACAATCTCCCCCTCTGTTGTATAAAATCGTCCCGATGGTATAACATCCATCCATGGTTTAACTTCTTTGGACTGGATTGTCTTGTTGACTTTGTAGGCGTGCGGACCTTCTTTGATTGGCGTGTATTTGTTGAACTTCATTGTTATTGTTGCATTGCATAAATACGTTGTTGCTGTCGTTGTTATTGTTTTCATTTGCACGGCTTTCATCTTCATCATTTCTTGGACGACCTCTTTTTCTTATTGGGTAGATCGGCTTCGCTGTATTACCTTCATAGGGAATAAGTGCTGATACATGGTGCGTGGCAACTGTTGTATTTACATCTTCCTCTGTAGCAATTGTATAGCAAGATGATCCTTTTTTAGCAATTACGACATATGGACCGTCTCTTTTTGGAGTAAATTTGGATGTTAATCCTTGACTTGCTTTGCTCAGTATGTGCGTGGTAACTAAGACTTTATCACCAATGTTTATAATTGCTTGTGGTTTACGAGTGCGGTCTACAATGTTTTTGTTTCTATCCTGCATTTGCTCTTGACATTCATTTGCTAACTCTAAAGTATTTGCCAAACGTAGTAGATGTGGAGTAATTTGTGGAATGAAGTTTTCCGAATTCACGACCGCTTTAAAATCATATTGTACTTCTATTGGCGTTCTTAACTCTCTTCCAAATGTGAGATAAGCAGCGGTATAACCAGTACTGTCGCATTTTGCTGTATTCATCGCGAATCTTATGGATGGTAACATCAAATTCCATCTGTTGTGCTCCTTTTTGACTCATATAGACAATTGAGTTTTTAAATCTGTTTTTCCTTTCAACAGGATTTGATTCTGGATGGTATATTGGAGTAAACGTCTGCTGTATACCCAAACAAAATGTTAGTTTCTGCATCAATGATGATATAAATTGAGTTCCGTTGTCTGTGTGAATTCTGCGCGGTATGCCATATCTAAGGATTACTTCGTTTAATAATGTAAAAGCACAATTTTCTGAAGAACCTTCTCTCAGTGCAAATAATTCAACCCAGCGACTACATATGTCTTCAACGATTAGAACCCATTGATAGCCATCTTTAGTTCTTGGCAGAGGCCCAAACAAATGAACTGTAATAACTTCAAATCGTTTATTACTACTTACAGTTTGCAATAAGCCCATAGGTTTCATGTTAGTTGGTTTGTACTTCTTGCAGTCATCACACGATTTGACATATTTCTCAATATCAGCCCGAATTCCTGACCAGTAAAATAATCTTGTGATACGACTAATTGTTTTGTCAATACCATAATGGCCAGCTATTGGATCGTTGTGGTATTTAAAAAATATTTCGTCGCGAAGAGATTTTGGTAGTACTATTTGTCCGTTTTCCGAATCTTGTTCTGAACAATATCTATACAGAATACCATCTACCATTATATATCCTCGACTGGTATAACGAATAATATTTTCATCATTATTTTCAAATGAGGTTATAATTTTTCTTATTTCTTCATCCTCCATTTGTACAGCACGAAATTCTTCAGAACCTTTTCTTGGAAAGTCTATTTGAATATGATTACATTCACATGATTCTACACATTTATCATTAGGGCAGGGCGGTCTTGATAGGGTATCTGCAATAATGTTTTGTTTACCAGGAGTATAAGAAAAAGTTAAATTATAGCTTTGTAGCAATAACGACCAACGTGCTAGTCTTCCTGTGGGAGACTTTAACGTAAACAGCCATTTTATTGGTTGGTGGTCGGTTAATACCATAATTTCGGCGCCTTCAATGTAGCCTCTAAATTTTTGTACAGCCCAAACAACTGCTAACGCCTCTCTCTCTGTTGTGGAATAGTTTCGTTCAGCAGGAAGCAACAGTCTACTGGCATATTCTATTGGTTTTTCATCCTTTTTCTCCCCCTGCATCAAAACAGCTCCTAAAGCATATTTGCTAGCGTCGGTTCTCAAATAAAATTTTTCATTTTCCTTCACCTGTTGCAATATAGGTGGTGAGGTTAAAAGCTCTTTTAGTTTATCAAACGATGTTTGTTCTTCTGCTGTCCATTTCCAAATTGCTTTCTTTTTCGTCAAATTAGACAAGGGTTTTGAAACTTCCGCGAAATTTGGAATAAATCGACGAAACCAGGAACAAGTTTGAAGAAATGATATTAGTTGTTTTAGGTTTTTGGGTTTAGCACGATTGAGAATAGCCACAGTCTTATCTGGGTCGATTTTTAGTCCATTGGTAGTTAAAATGTGGCCTTAGTATTTTACCTCTGGCTTGCAAAATGTACATTTTTCTCTGTTTAGGTGAAACCCAAGTGCTTTTAATTTGTTAAATGTGAGTTTTAGGTCATTTAAATACGAATTGAAATCTTTCGAACAAACGATTATATCGTCTAAATATGCCAATATGAGAACATTAGGCAAACTCAAGCGAAATTTGTCAATAATCCTCTGAAACGTCGCCGGTGCATTTTTCAATCCAAATGGCATGCGATTGAATACAAAAATACCATAAGGTGTAGTAAATGCCGTTTTTGGCTTATCTTTGTTAGCTACCTGTATTTACCAATAGCCTGATTTTAGATCTAGAGTGGTCATAAAAGGTGTAGTTTTAGCTGCGTGCAATACATCGTCGATCCTTGGTAGTGGGTAAGTATCCGTCACTGTTATTGCATTGAGACGTCTGTAGTCTACACAAAGTCTTATATTTCCATCCTTTTTGGGTATAAGAACCACTGGGAAGGCCCATGGAGATTCAGTTTCTTCAATAACATTTTGCTGTAGCATGTCATCAAGCTCATTGCGAAGTTTTTGTTTCATCGCGGGCGAAAGACGGTACGGAGCATTAGCAATTGGCTCGTGATCTCCTGTGTTGATTGTGTGAACAACACTCTGTATTGGGTTGGTAATACTTTCGAAAATTTCTTTTTGTTCTTTTATAAGTTTTTCAAGATTTTCTTTTTGCATTTTGTTTAAGTTTGGCGCTTCATCAATTCTTAAATTTATATCAATTGAATTTAATTCAAAACAGTAATTTGTTGGTGATTCGTCATTTAGTTTTATTTTTTTCAAGGGAGGAAATAAATCAGAAACTTTTGGTGTTTCGTAATTTTCTGGCAAACAATCAGAAAATATTTTGTTTATTCCATTTGGGGAAAATTCGTTTTTCATTGGAGATGTTCCATGATAAGAAGTCATCTATAGCCTTTTTCGGTTTTGGAGTTTTCTGTTGTTCAACGATAGTTTGGCTAAGGGAAACTCATTCTGTTACTTTACATGGTTTGTTTTTGAATTCGAATATAATTTGTGGTTCATCTTTAAAGTACCAAGTTCTCTGCGCTAAATCCATAACGATTCCGATTTGCTCCAAGAAATCTATACCTACCTAGAGTTCTGTTATCTTTGGCATTCGGTAAGCATATAAATCGTATACGTTTTAAACGTTTTCCAATAGTTATGTTTACTATTGTTGATAACACCGTATCTTTACTTATACTTCCGTCGGCTAACGTTATTTCCGCTTGTACTTTTTGAAAAACTACTCCTTTTTCTTTCAATTTTCGAAAAAGATAATGTCCTGCTACACTTGTTCTTGCGGCTGTGTCCATATAGGCTTCACCATTCAAACCATTTACATTTATGTTTACTGTTGGGACATTTCTGCCGACTATTGTGGTGTGGATACTATTAAAATCAAGTTCTTTAGGACTTTCCATATTACTAGCAGTTTTATTGTTGCATGTGGGACAATTTGACCTATAGTACCCAGTAGCACCGCAACCATAACAACTCAATTTAACTTCTTCTTGTTTGCCTTTTCTTTCCTGCTCAATTCGTTTGTAGCAAACATCTGCGGAATGATTTCTATTCCTACAAAATGTGCATCGGGCGTTGGATTTTTCTTTAGGCTCTATATTTTTTCGTATGGGTTCACTATTTTCTAGAAGGGTTAATTCGATGTCACGAGCTTTGTTTAGTAAATCTTGGAAAGTTTCAACACAATCTCCATTGATTTTTTCTCTGACTTGAACAGCAATTTGGGAAAATATCATATTTATTATTGTTTTTTCTGAAATTCTTTCCTTAAGTTGGGCAAACAATCGTCTTATTCTGCAGACAAAACTATCAGTTGGTTCATTTGGTTTTTGTTTATCCTGAAATATTTCAGAGAAAATTCTCCAGTCAGGTTTTGGAGGGGAAAATGCATTTCTTAAAAGCGTAATAGCTTCATCAAAAGTTTTGGCTTCGTGTTTTACACCCTGCCACCAGGTTGAGGCATAGCCTTCGAGTAGTAGAGGAAGACTGAGAAGAGCAAACGTGTCGGACACATTCTCAGCTTCTTTGAAAACATGGACAGTGGCGATAAAATCTTCCACTTTTGTGGCACTACGACCACCATTGAATCTAGCACTACAGGAGCTAAAGGTCGACTTGTTTTCCTGTCTAGGATTAAAACTTCCCATTAGGATAGAAAACTGACGTTCTGTTAAACTAATCATTTGAGGATTCATTTCACGGTTTGCTTCAGAAAAATTTGTCTCATTAGGCAAAGGATTGTGTGTGGGTAAAGGATTTTGTTGAACAGTACTGGCTGTGGATACTGTAGACGCAGTGGACGTTGTAGCTCTAACAGGAGTACTAACATTTTGTTTTGTTGTAGAATTATTAGCGTTTTGCGAATTCATTGTAGTTCTAGGCATTTTGCACTATACTCACTAACGATATGGCAACACTATTATACAAAAGTAGCAATATTCGAATGTCAAGCTAGAAACAATCGAAGCATGCACAAACGTGATTACGTATATAGGAATATACAGTTAACAATTTAATAATTAACTGTGTATGAGAGCAGATAAAAATCACACCAAAAACGAAGAAATATTTATGCAACAACAACGTATTATGCAGGAGAAGCTGACACCAAAAACTGCATAAATTGTTGTATATTATTTTCTCAATGTGAGTTTATGTTGACTTGTGATTTTTAATTTAGATTTTTTTCACAAACAAAATTAAATTATTTATTAATAATTAAAAAAAACTTTATTTGCGTTGGGCGCCAATGTAGCGGGGAGCTAAGTTGTTATTTATGATTTTGTTATATTTAAATTATAGGTTGGTCCTATAGAGACTCAAAGGTCAGCTTTAGTCCTCAACCACACAATATCCACAAGGGCCTTAAGTCCGCAAGGGTTAACTTGTGTTTAATAATTTATTTTTATAGTATTATATTTTAATGAAACGCCGATCTATTGCTTTGAGGTCTTCACCGCTCGAAAGCTAGAATCAGAATGATTTTTATTTCAATGTTAAAACAAAACGAATATAGCATAAAACAGCATGAATGATAATTTATATTACAAGTGGCTTTCAAACTGTTAATATTATTTTATCACACAAAGTTGTATTAAACAAAAAGTTTTTAAAACATAAATCATTAATGTAAATATTTATCCGTTAATCAAGTTTAAATTCGAATAATTAAAATAAATGTCAAAGTAATAATTTTAAACATAAACGAAACAAAATATTAAGATTTAGTAAACAATAATGGAACATAATATAACATATATGAATATATCTGCTACAGTTTATTATTTACATTCATTGAAAAATATTTTCAATTATTTGAATTTGTGTTAAAAAAGTTAAGAAAGTTTTTTCAAATATTTATTTTCAAAAATTAACCCTAAAATTTCATTTGTTGTTAGGCTAATTAAATTTGTTGTTTCCAAAATAAAACATTTTTTTATTTTTTAAATATTGTTTAACAAATATTCATATTATTATTACAATAATAATAATAATTATTATCAAATATATTTCTTATCGACAAATATAACTCCTTAATAAAGAATTTTTAAAATTTAGTTATACTTAATAATATCATACATCAAATTTCAAAATAGTATGCCATAGTATGCCAAAAAACAAAAGCTCTAAAGTTGTTTTGTAGATACAGAAGATACAATAGTAAAGTACATACTTTTTATTAATCACCACATAGTTTTTTTGACAACTATGTTTCGGATTTTAATAATTCTATGATTTTAAATTTAATTTGACAAAATAGAAATAGGCGGAAAAGCTTTTCAATGTCTCAAATTTACCAATGTTTTCTAATAAAGTTTAATTTATTTTGTTCTTTTTATACTATGTCGTTGGTGAATTTATTTATGCTTTTTCTATGTGTATATTCTATTGAAAAACGAGTTTTAAATCATTATTTATACTTATTTAAGCACAACGACATTTTTTTTTTTAATTCTTGTTTAAAATATTTTGTAATATTAATACTTAAGTATAATACTTAATACATAATTTCTTAATATTGTTTTAAATTGATAAAAATTAAGTAAATTTACTTAAAATTATTAAAGTGTTTTTTAAAAAAGAAATATTTTAGGATGTTTAAATAGGATGTTAAAAGAAACTGCAATAAGTGACAGAAGAATTTCAATAAATATTTAAACCAAATTAATAAATCATGTACAAGTAAACTAATTGTTTTAAATAAATTTAAAAAACCATGACCACATCCTAAAATTTCCACTTGGAAGTTGTAAAATACGAATTGAAAGATAAACATTTTCTAATAGAGTTGTAAAAAAAATTATGGAATGAAAACTGAATTCAATAAATAAATGAATCAACAACACAAAGAGGGTCAACAACCCAACTCTGTAAAAATGCATTGAAGATTCGTTATCAGATACTATGTTCAAGGTTAAATTCGAAGAAATTTGTATTTTAAATATTAATGTGTTTTAAATTACACCTTAATAACGACACGCGACAAACGAAAAAAACTATGCATACTATGGGAAAACACATTTTGCTTACACCAATTTAACATTTTTATAAAACCATTTATTTTTTTTCTTTTTAAATAATTTGGGATTGCAAAAAAAAATTATGAAATGAAAACTGAATCGCATAAGTGAAGTAACAACACAATGATGGTCAATAACCAACACGGTGGAAATACATTAAAGATTCATATTTGAAAATATGGTCAAGGTTAAATTCAACGGAAATTAAAACATTTTTTTATAAAAACATAACTTTGCTTTCCAGAAAGCAAACCCAACAACAAGAACAAGTAAATTTAATCGATTTTGTTTGAAAACAAGTAAGTGAAATCTTATGATAATTACATGATTTCTGGATTATCGAGTCGATTTTAAAAAATCGAGTGTATTTGAATATAATTTATTTTATAAAATCCGATCTAATTATGTAAAATCGTTCCTAAAGTTATGATTTTTATACCCTACACCACCATAGTGAACGATGGCCGTCCGTCTGGCTGGCTATCCATTTAAACCTTGTGCGCAAAGTACAGGTCGCAATTTTGAAGATATTTCTATAAAATTTGGCAAATACATTTTTTTTCGACCCAAGGACGAAGCCAATGTTCTCCATACAAATGTTCTCCAGAAATTGGACTTTATCGATCATAAATGTTTAAATTTTATAGGTATCTACACAAATTTCTCTCCAAATAAGTTTCATATATACGGAAGTCATGTAACCTAATTTTTTTGGTCATATACTTTGTGTAGGGTATTATATGGTCGGGCTTGACCGACCGACCATACTTTCTTACTTGTTTTATATTGAGTTTCAAAGAGATTAGAGATAGTTTTATTTTACTATTTTATTAAGTTTACTTAATATGTTTTCCTAATAAGTTTCCTAAATAAAATTATTTCAATTCAAATACGTACATAATATAGAAATTGTTAAGCAATTTGTATTATAAAAATCACATGTTTTTATAATACTTTTAGCTCATTCAATTCGTCACAGTAACGAATGAAATATTATTTTCTTCTTTATTAAAAGAATTTAATAATTTTCAAACAAATTGCTTTCGACAAAATCTAAAAAGTCGAAAAATTGGTCATTTCATCTTTTAATTTTTACAAACATAAATAAAATATTTTTTTGTAAATTTTTTGAAATTTAAATTTTTGTTTTTTATTATTCTTATTCTAACAAACACAAACACAAAAATTTAAAATTTCTTTTGATTGATTAGACGTTAAAATTATATTATGATACATGAGTTCTTGATAACTATTAGTACTCAGTATAGTAGTCTGCAAATACCTTAAATATTACCAAGGTAAATTTTTTGTTTGAAAAAAAAAATGTGTGAAATCTTATGATAATTACATGATTTGTGGATTATCGAGTTGATTTTAAAAATCGAGCGTATGTGAATGGCATACTATTTTGAAATTTGATGTATGATATTATTAAATATAACAAAATTTTAAAAATTCTTTATTAAGGAGTATATTTGTCGATAAGAAATATAATTGATAATAATTATTATTATTATTGTAATAATAATATGAATATTTGTTAAACAATAATATTTAAAAAATAAAAAAATGTTTTATTTTGGAAACAACAAATTTAATTAGCCTAACAACAAATGAAATTTTAGGGTTAATTTTTGAAAATAAATATTTGAAAAAACTTTCTTAACTTTTTTAACACAAATTCAAATAATTGAAAATATTTTTCAATGAATGTAAATATAAACAAAAATTTAAAAACTTAAAAAAAAGTACATAAAGTTTCAAAACAAAAAGCTTATTTTAAAAACGTAGAAAAGTAAAAATGTTGAAAAGGAAAAATTATAAAAGTAAAAAGTAAAAAATTATAAAAGTAGAAAAGTAAAAAATTATATAAGTAAAAAAAATGTAGGAAAGAAAAAAGTATAAAAATAAAGTTGATTGCTTCAAATTTTAAAAGTTGTTCATCCTTTAACAATATTCTTGTGTTCCATTATTTGAAAAATGTTTAAGTTGATTAGCTACTATTGAGGTAGAAGTAGGATTAAATTTTGTACTGTTGTATCCGTATCAATTTTTCATTAGTATAAATGTCATCAGGTAAATTTATATAATATATTAATTAATTTTTGGAAAATTTATTTAATTTGTCTTCAAAGAAAAAAAATTAATATTTTCTTAAACTTCAATTATTTAAATTATTTGAAAATATTATAATTATTAACTCTAACTATGAAAGAAATTTTAAAGTAAATTTTTGTTGAAGTCGACTTTATTTTAAAATAGAACTTTTGCTTTTATTTGAAAAAAGCTTCAAAACTTTTTCCAACATCTACATTCAAATAAATGAAAATATTTTTCAATGAATGTAAATATAAAAACGAAATTTCAAAAAAATTAAAGAAACAAAATGTACACAAAAGTTCAAAACAAAAAGCTTTTTTTGAAATAATAAAACAACATTTTAAATTTGTTTTATGGTACGAAATTGAAAATAATAGTAATTTTTATGGACTTTAAGGCTTTTGTAGTCATGTTGATTAATTTTAGTTCATTATGGTTTGATAATTGTTTTTAAGCTTTTTATAGCGGAAAGTTTCTAATTAAAATTATTCGAATAAATTCAAGAAATAAAACGCAAAAGAAATATAATTTAAAAATCATAAAGATTTGAAATTTGAATTGAATATACATATTATTGTATTCACTAATTGTTATACAATTGTAGCAATTTTTAATATTTATAGTTTGAAATATTTTGTACTTAGACCATATTATTTGATGTAGACTTTGATGTCAACGTTGGAAATTCTGGAGACTTGGAGAAGTTGGGCTTGAGTTGTTTGTATGTCAGAAAAATGTGGATGGAGACCTCGCAAAAAGAAATATAATTAAAATCAAAAAGGTTTGAAACTTTAATTGAATATTTTATTGTAGCAATTGTTTATGTTTATAGTTTGAAATAGTTGGAGAAAATATAATTTGATGTAGACTCAGTTGCAAATATTTTAAATTTTTGAGACTCTGATACTGGATTTTTGAAGTTGTGGTTAGAGTTGTTGTTGATTTAATTTTATGTTTTAAAAATGATAAATGTTATTATCTGCTTAATAAGCTTTTTGAATCTAAAATATTGTGTTAGAATCGTGAGATTTAAATTGTTAAATTGTGTTTTAGTGGAGTTATAATAAGTGGAGACTTGTAATTATTTTTAACTAGCTAAAACCCGGTGTGCTTCACTACCCATAAAGTAATGATTTACAATATAGTAGTCTATATAAAATTAGTTTCTACTATAATAAAAAGTACGTTATTTATTTCATATTTTCTAACCTTTATGTGAATTGTAATAAAATACAAAAGTTTAGAACCAAAAATATTTGAATTTAATGTTGGGGTTTCCTACTCGCGAACATGCAATTGAAAACTTTTCATGTGAAAAGCATGGATTGTCTAGACTTAGTCCGCAAACTTGAAAAGACTGACCTTGAGCTTTATCAATTGACATTGCAAATAGGAAACTGCAATCGATTTAAATCAATTAGAGTTGGGTTTATTAGCTCAGTGAAGTGACCGCTCTTTTCAGCTCAGCTCACTGAAATGAACTAGGTCGCTCTTTTAGCTCATTATGTTGTATAATGACCATTTCATTTTGAGAATAGCTTGTAGTGAATTAAATCAATTATTTCTTGATTAAAATTTTAAAAAATAAAATTGTATTTTATTTAAACTATTAGGTATTTTTGCGGAAAAAAGAGTTAATTTTTTATTATTTCTAATTTTCGATGCTAACCAAATGTTTAGACAATATTTGTTAAGCAGAACTTTCACTAACTATAAGGTATTCTTTTACCACAAAATAATAAAATTACCAAAAAACTCAAGATATTAACTGGAATTTGAAAAAGGAAAAATATTTTGATGATCTGATAATTGTGATCCAAAATAAAAATGTGACAATAACTAAACCAAAATTAATATTGTTGCAATTTTTTGGGTGTTTTCCCATTTACATAATGTTAGTTATCAATTGGCAAAATATATATTTTTTACCTGACTTTTACAACTTATATATATATGATCAACAAAATTTCTACTAAAAATACGAAAGATAAATAGTTTTGTGATACAATTTGTATATTTTCAACATTAACTTAATTATTTTATGATATAACAATATATAAATAGAATTTCTGAATTTAAGGAATAAGATTTTATAAATCTTATTCCTTAAATTCAGAAATTCTAAACTGTCATTCCAAAAAACAGCGAAAAACCGACGATGGCAGCAGACAAATGTTCTGTTAATGTAGCAGTATAGTAAAAAAGTGCTTTATATATTTGCTACACTGAAAGAAAAACCTTCGTAAATCCAGAATAAAAATTGATTCTGAGATGTTAAGAAATATGATACCATCGGAAAATGATGATAAAATAAAGAAAACGCTAGTAGTAACAAGAGGTATGAGCAAAAAGTCATCAAACAATAATATCATAAGCGGAACCCAAAAGGAGACTGATCAACTCTATATGTGGGACTGCACATCGATCAATGATATAACGCGCGCAACTAAATTAAAATTTATATTAGAGAAAAGGCCTATAGAAAATAAAGAAAAGTTATATGAATATATAATAGAAAATTATAAAAATAAAAATGAAACACGTGTTAGATGTAGCGATAATCCAAGACACTTAGGTATTCTTATGGAGAAGCTATCATCTTATTTGATGAATTTAAAGAATATGAGTAATAAGAAATTTGCAATCGAAATTAATGATGCAATATTTGATATAATTCCTGCAGATGAATTTAAGGCCAAATACAATAGAAATTGTAAAATAAATAAAGATGATGTAATAATATTGTTATATAGAAAACCTCAAAATATACTAGACGATGAAAGAATGATATTTTAGTCAAATTATATAACTTTATGAATTTTTCGGAAGTCATTTAGCATAAAAACTAAAAAAAATTGTAATATGGTTATTTTCCACGAAGAAAAATAGGAAATTTGAATTAATGTAAAATTTTAACGGTTAAATATATCATAACAAAATTTATAAATAATATAGATCCTAGTGTCCTTAAATCAATGGCATTTTAATTTTTGACATTTTTTATTTTTAAATACCGGGGAAAAACGGGGAAAATATGTTATAAAAAATGAATTTTTTTAGAAAAGTCCTACTGTGACTTTATTTGCCATGTGATAGTACAAAAACTTTGTAGGTATTTAAGAAACATATGCACTGAAAGAAAAACCTTCGTAAATACAACGTTTTTCTACTTTATATTAATGATTTTGTTCTTGAAATCAGTCCGATTACCGGTGTCATTGCATTAACGAAAAATGTTTCATTAATCTCAAAATTTTCGTAAATATAATGAAATAATGTCATTAATATAGAATATATAAATAACGTCACCATACGTGTTTACAATGTCAAATATCATTAAACCAATGATACAATTTCGTCAATATAATGAAAGGGTTTCATTAAATTAATGAATCTCTTTCAATACTAATATGGAAAAAATCATTAATTTAACGATTTTGCATTAATAGTATAACGACATGTTTCATTGATGTTAAGAAACTTTATCATATATGCAATGAATGTTGACATTGGTTTAATGACATTGCTTCACTAATATAATTATATCCTACATTAATGGAACGATGTTTTTACATTTCAAAAATGAATTTTGTCATTGATTTTCCTACATTGTTTCGTAAAAAGAATGTGCTCCTTCATTAATGAAATGAAATATATCATAAATATAATGATTATAAGACATTATATTAACAATATTAATCATTATTTTAATAAAAGGTTTCATTCCAAAAACGATTCCTTTCATAATAATAATGAACAAAAAAATAAGTTATTTTTAATTACAATTTATTAGGATTTTAATCTAAATGTACATATGTATTAATACTTTTTATATTTAAATTCGATTTCAATATACATACTTCGCATTTGTATAAATAAATACAAAAAATATAAGCGGTATTTACAATGTAGAGTACTTGGCCTAGTAAAAAAGCAGAAAAGCTATTTATTGACAAACATTTCAATTTCTAATGTATTTCGTTTTTATTTTTTTGATATTGTGCTCTTTTACTACATTACCAGGCCAAGTACTCTACATTGTGAATACCGCTAAAATGAAAAATAATTGAATATCAGTAAAAAAAATTTTCGCTGCAGGAAGACTGAGATAGTGAAAAATGGTGATGAAACGTTTTTGGATTCCTGAGAGTCACTCAAAATTTGTTGAGACATGTTTTTCTCCGCCCTCCACTTTTCTAAATTATACTTAAAAACGATCTTGTCGCCAATTTTCATTTGCTGAGTAATTTCAAATAAGTCATTAGCAGACATAATGGAAATTGTGATGTTTTATTCTAAAAAAAAATATTTTAATAGTTTGTTTAAATTTTTATATAATTATTAATAATGTTTACCTTGAAAAAAGTTTATGAGGTGATTTAGGCCCCAAGAAGTTAGTAGATATTGTAACGTGTTTTTTGAGTTTCTTCATCTAAAAATAAAATTTAAACGTATTCTTTAATGGGTATCATACATTTTCCTTTTGATGTATTAATAATAGCTTACCTTTCTTATGAGTCATTGATCCACTTGAATCGAAAACCACTTCCTCAATTGATTGAAATAAATCCTCCTCAATCCATTTTTGCACAAAAAACACTTCAAATTATTTATTACCAAATTAGATTTTGATCACAATTTCAACTTTTTATAAACAACAAATAAATCAATTATATTTTTAACACAACAACTCTTCACTTGTTGACTGTTTAAAATAAACTAAAATTAAATAAAAAGAAACTCTCAAAAACAGAAGATGATGCAATTTATGTTGTTGTTGTATTTTTTTTAAACGTGCCACATTATGTTCCAACTCTATTTTATTTTTCTTTGTGTCCATCAGCATCAACACTCTCTTGTGTCCCGTTATTTCTTTAAGAAACGTTCAATACAACGCAACTTTACGTTGTATTGATAACCGAATCGTTATATTTACTATTATCATATTAAATACTTATTTTTTTTTATTGAATGACACATTACGTTAAATTAATGATAAAATCATTGTATTTACTACAAATTTTCACTAAAAATATGTTTGGCATTAAATCCCGTTATGATTTGTTTGCAAAGAAATGCAATGACACATTACGTTGCATGGATTACAAGTTCATTAATTTAATGACATGGTTTCATTAAACGTTCGTCATAATTACGTGATTGTTAAAAAACTTGTTTAAAATATTAATGTAAAATGACATAATTTTTGGCGTTTTTCGTCTCATTAATGACAATTTGTTATATTAGCAAAATAACAAGAACTAAGCAATTTAAATATTAAAAACTACATTAATTCGATTCCTTGTATATAATTTTGTTTTATATAATTTATTTTTTTTATTTTTCAATATTTAATCCAAAAAAATGGAAAACAAAAAATTCATTATTGCTACGTAAATATTTCATTGAATTTTTAAGTGCTGTATTTCATACAAATATTACTATATTTACACAAAAACAATTAGGATTTGCCAATTAAACCTTTTTTATTCCAAAATATTAATTTGGGACACATTCGTTATTCAATTTATACATTGAATCTCACGTTAAAGTTTTACGTAATATTAACGTAAAAAGTTTCGTAGCATCAATGACTCTACGAAATGCCAAAAAATACTCATTTTGCCTGAATCGTAATATTAACGTAATTTTCGTAAATACAACGTAAAATTTCATATCATTAACGAAACTTTTCATTGCATTAACGTAAACAGGTTAACGTAAAAGTTTCATTGGGGTTACGAAGCGTTTTTCTTTCAGTGTAAAAAAAAAGTGATTGAAATAATATTGCTAATTTAATTAAGAATATCAGTACTTTGTATTTTTTTAATTATGTGTTTTGTTAGATATAATCCCACTAATGTATTTTTGAAATAGTATTTTTGACTAATTACATACTTTCAATTACAATTATTATTTTAACAATAACAATTATGTATTTCCCTTTTTCATTATTTTTTATGAAATTTACTTACAAACTGTAGCAATACTCTTTCTTTATTTCATTCTACATCACCATACCATAAATAAATTCACATTCATGCAATGGCACACATATAAACATTCCTTCATGAAAACAAAAACAATTTGAATAACTCTAATAATTCTTGAAACAAAAATATATACGCGGCAGCATACGATCATATACATCAGTGATGTTCAAAAATAAAAATGAAGATGTATTGGTGAGAGAGCTACCCAGCAAACATAATGTCAAACACTTAAAATAATAACAAAGTGAAGAAAGTTTAGATTTAGAATTTTTGTCAAATAAAACCAATGTAAAGTACGCTTTGTTTGTAGATCTTTATCTTAGACCGGCATCCAGGTGCCTATGGTCTTCAATACGCCAATTTCCGAATTTCTTCGAAGAGCGTAAAGTCCCTATACAATAAAAGACGAGTCTTTGTATGTGGTTTAACAAAGTCTGATTTTATTTATATAATTTCGGGGTTTATATACTATATTTTAGTATCCCCTCTCTTATTCTAATTAATAATCTATCTTAGTCTAATCATAATTCTATTTTCCTATTGGCTATTACATTTGAGTGATATTTAGTGCATGTGAGTGTTTTGTGTGTAACATATGTGCAACATGACATATTGCACTCAAATATACTTTACATTGTTTATATTATTATTATTATTATGTAGCTGTATAGCGAAGTGTGTTGGTACACTACACCCTCACCCTTAAGAGAAAATTTTGGGGAAAAATTGATTTTTTTTTATAATAGAGTTAAAACGTTATTGATAATCTTAGGTATATATATTTTTTTTTTATTTTTAATAATATTGTAATGATATACAGTGGTGGCCAGGAATTTAAGACAAAAATTGTTTGCTAAATTCCATGTAATTCTCAATTATTTTTTCAAATATTTCCACAAATATGTATGCATGAGGACTGTTTTAACACACAAGTGTGTTTTATTCGACTGTGTCAATTCATACATATTCACCATGAACACATAAAATTTTTCTACAACTTGACCGAACATTTTTTTTTTTTAAATAATCATATTTTCTCACATTTATATCATTATAATTTTATTGTTATAAAATATTCGGACCAAATTTCGTATTTTTAGTTCCATTAGTTTCGGTCATATCATGTTATTAACAGCGGATGTTCGCTGAGGTGTGTCAATGTATTTCCACATATCTTTGTCCATATTTGTTTTACCGATTTTTCCAAACATTTTTCAGAAACTAGAAACATTAATAATAAATTTCATACCCTAGAGATCCTTTTATTTTGGCTCTATCGCACTTAAAATTCAGTTGATGAAAAAAATTCAAGTATTTGTCTTAAATTGGTGGCCACCACTGTATGTATATATAATTTTATTTTTACACAAAATTTTCTTAATTCTAATTTTATAATATGCTATATATGTTGTTATATATAATATGCTATATATGTTTATATTCTTGTACTTAATTAATATTTGGTTTATATTCCTTTAATAAATTGTTATGAATTTCTTTATATATCCCATTCTGATTTATTATTGAATTCACTCCTTTTCTTTCAATAATAGTAAATGGTCCTATGTAGGGTGACATGTGTTTCTTTCTGTTTTCTACTTTTAACAAAACTTGATCTCCTATTTCTAAGTTAAGTTTTTTATGATATTTGTTAGCATAATTTAATGTACGTTTTTCTTTAACCTTGACCGTCAATTCTCTTGCCTTATTTAGCGTATATTGCAATTTGACACGCAGTTCATTGACATAATTGTCGTAATAGTAAAATTTTGTTTTGTCATTGTTTATTTTGTCAGTAGGTATACTTGGTAATTTGCCGTAAACTAGTTCATATGGTGAGTAACCAGTATCTACATGTAGTGTCGTATTATAAGCAAAAGTGAAATATGAAATCCATTTGTCCCATTCATTGTCATTTACAAATGACAACAGGAATTCATTTAAAGTTCTGTGATTACGTTCAAGTGCACCTATGGTTTGATGGTGATATGGTGCCGAAAATGTTTGTTTTATATTCAATAATGTACATATGTTATTCATCAATTCATTGTTAAACTCCGTACCTTTGTCGGACTTTAATATTTTGAAGTGGCCGTATTTGAGTATGAACTCTTCTACTAGTGTTTTTGCTGTAGTATTGGCATCTTTAGTAGACATTGGGTAGGCTACTACGAATTTTGTAAGGTCGCACTGCATTGTAAGAATATATCTCTTGTCATTCGATATCCTTAGTGGTCCAACGG
Organism: Calliphora vicina; assembly: GCF_958450345.1. NCBI lineage: Eukaryota > Metazoa > Arthropoda > Insecta > Diptera > Calliphoridae > Calliphora > Calliphora vicina. The sequence goes on along the minus strand of NC_088782.1, from coordinate 85,850,294 downwards.
TGTCGATGGATACTACTTCAAAGGCTTCGCATGGGGTTACAGTTGTTGTTAATGGTTCTTTTGTGTGTTTTGTTTGTTTATTTCTTGAGCATTTATCACAGTTTGATATAAATTTCTTTACCATTTGACTCATTTTTTTCCATATATATCTTTGTTTTAATTTGTTGATTGTTTTTCTGACTCCTAAATGTCCTCCATGTGTTGAATTATGGTACTCATCTATCAGCTTGTATTTAATTAAAATATCCTCAATTTGTTGGGGGGGCGTTGTATATTATAATTTTTAGTTTTGGTTCTTTGTTATTTATTTCTATATTATTATATGCTTTCTTAAACTCTTCCTTGTCAAAATCGGAATACTTCGTCATTGTTTGTGATAGCCAATTTATCTATCTTTTCTGAATACATTCTGGATGCTAATTTCTTCAAATGCGACTCTAGTGTCGATGAATTTTCATTAACTCCGTTATTAGTATTACAATTATCTTCCGTCGTCGTGTGCTTCCTCAAATTAGAATCTTGATTCATTGATTTATCGCTACACCTCATGTATACATTATTATTTTCAATATTTATTTTTGTATTTTTAGCATTTCTGTCTATATTAAATTTTAATTTCATCATATTCTTAACATCATTTATGGATATACATTCCCATATTCGTAAATTTTTATTATTCATTTCATTTTCTTTATTTTTCTTTTCATTTTTCTCTTCGTTATTTGGTATCTCTTGTATTTTATTTGACATCCCCCTTGTTATAACAAGTGCTCTTTTGGCTTTTTCATCAACGTGTAATGGTATCATTTGTTTTAAAATATCTGAGTCAATCTGGATTCTTGATAAAGCATCTGCGTTGGTATTCATTTTACCTTTTTTATATATTATTTCAAAATCATAATCGCATAAGTCTAGTCGAATTCTGGTCATTTTTGATGATGGATTTTTATGTGAGAATAGAGATACTAGTGGTCTATGGTCAGTAACCACTATGAATTTTCTTCCATATAAGTATGGTCTAAAGAAGTTGATACCCCCAATGAATGGCTAATAATTCCTTTTCTATTACTGGCTTGTTTAAATCGTGTTTCTGTAATGATTTACTTGCATATGATATTGGTAAATCTGTTCCAATTTCTCCTTGGGATAGCACTGCTCCTAATGCGTAGTTTGATGCGTCTGTTGTTAAAATAAATGGCTTTTCGAAGTTCGGGTATTGAAGAACTGGTGGTTGGGTTAATTTTTCTTTCAATGTGTCGAATGCATGTTGACATTTTTCATTCCATTTAAATTTGGTGTTTTTCTTCAGTAACGCATTTAAGTGTTGGGCTATATCTGCGAAGTTGGGTATAAATCTTCTGTAGTAGTTACAGAATGCTACAAAACGTCTTACATCATCCACGTTTTTTGGGATTGGATATTCATTTATCGTTTTGTGTTTCATTGGATCAGTTTTTATACCATCTCTTGTAATTAGATGACCTAAGTAAACAACTTCGGGACATAAGAAATTACATTTGTCCGCATTTAACTTTAAATTGTATCTTCTTAAACGTTCAAGAACTCGAATTAAATTTTCATTGTGATGATTCAAACTGCAGCCAAATATTATGATATCATCAACATATAAGAAGGCATCGGTTTCTAAACCAGCTAATGCAATTGTTAGCATTCTTTGGAAACTATTAGAAGAAATTTTTAGTCCAAACGGCAATCTCTTGAACTGGTAGTGTCCATTTGATGTGGAGAATGCAGTAAGTGGTCTGGATTGTTCGTGGAGTTCTATCTGATGAAATGAACTGGTCATATCTAACGTAGAAAACCATTTTGCGCGTCCTAGTTTATCAAGTATATCCTCTAATCGTGTTAGTGGGAACTTGTCGTTTACAATTTTGTCGTTGAGTTTTCTAAAATCTACAACTACTCGCCATTTTTTTTTATCTGCAACATTTTTCTTTGGTACTAGTAGTAAAGGGGCATTGTATGGACTTTTCGAATTCTCTATTATATCATCCTTAAGCATTTGTTCTACTTGTTCTTTAATAACGTTTGAATGTGCATGCGGCAGTCTATAATTTTTGATGAAAACTGGTGTATTGTCTGTCGTTTCTATTTTCTGTTGATAGTGGTTCTCCTTCCAAATGGAAAATTTCTTGATATTCTTTGAAAATATTATATAGTGTTTCCTTTGCTTTGTCATCATTGCAGTTTATTTTTAATTTTTCTTTAAGTGTTTCGAATTTCTTATCGGTATTTTGTGTTTTTTGTTTATATGGCAATATGACATAATTTTCAAGTGGTTCAGTTTCCAATGTTATGTTTTTCACAATTACCTCATTGTTGTTGGTGTTTAGTATTTTAATGTGTGACATTCCACTTTTGGGTACTATTGCATTACTTATGAATACGCCTGTTGCTATTTCTTTGTTTGTAATTAGTGTGTCGACATTGAAGTTTAACTTTACTGGGTGTATTATTTCAGTTCTGGGTGGTATTCTCACTGTAAGTGTGTTAAGTGGTTTTGAATGCATGGGTAAAGTTATTATATTCTCATCATCGTTTAATGACAAAGTGAATGTTTCATAATCAATTTTACATAAAAATCTTTTTAGAAAATCTCTGCCAATTATTCCGTGTGTTTCTATTGGAAATTTGTTGTCGACTAATTGGAATTTGTGTATTGTTACCGATCGCTAATTTTAAATTAATGGTTCCCATCGAGTAAATTTCTTCTTTTGAAATACCTGTTAATTTGCATTTCTCATCAGTGTAGTATTCTTCGCTATTAAGTTGTTTTGTTACTTTGCATATTGAAATATCTGCGCCAGTATCTACTAAGAATGTTAAATCATGGCCTTTGTGCTGAAGTACTATATAGTTTGTATTTTGGTTTGATATTTTATACATTCTTAATTTTGGCTGTCTGGAATATCGTTGTATTCCGAGCCCTGGTAGTTTCCCTGATCTTCGATCATTCGTACATTTTGCGGTTGGTTTCTGTAATTATTCCTGTTATAGTTATCTCTGTAGTTTCGCCCACTTTGATTTTGGTATTGGTTATTTGTGTTGCCATTATTTCTGCTGACATTATTGTTTCTGTTATAGTTGTTGTCATTTCTGTTGAAATTAGTGTTGTTTCTGCTAAAATTGTTGTTGCTTCTGTTGAAATTATCGTTGCTTCTGTTGAAATTGTTGTTTCTGTTGAAGTTATTATTTCTGTTGAAATTGTTGGTTCTGTTGAAATTGTTGTATCTATTTTGATAATTTTGTGCCGGATACGAGGATCTATAGTGCATTACTTCATTCGTTTGCTCGATCTCAATTGCCAGGTTAATCGCTTCCACAAGTGTCTTTGGTTGGGCAGCAAAGACTGTTTGTTTCAACTGGTCATTCAAGCCATTTTTGAATAAATTTAAAGCATACGCTTCGTTTACCTTTTCTATGGTTTGTCTTTCTAAAATGGTTATATTATGTCCTAATTCTTGTATTTGTAATTTGTTTAATTCGGCTATTTCCTTGAGTAATTTATCCCTAAATACATGTACAGGACAATTATACTGATTAATATTCGCCAAATTTGTGTATATTTGGGAGACTGTCGTTTTCGATCTAAATTTTTCTTTTAATGTGTTGTCTAAAGACGCATAATCTGTAGGTTCGGGACTAGTTGCTACTATTGTCTTTACTTTGGGATTAAGTTGTATGTGATACACGACCTCTATAAATTGTCGTTTTCCTTCCGTATTCAAAGAATTGTACAATAATTCTACGATCTTCAGAAAACCGTCTAGTTCACTATGTTTTCCCGTAAACGTCGGTACGACTTTTAATGTGGTTTCTATATTAAATTCTGCCATTTTTTCTTTTTCTGTTAGTTGTTTTATTAATAAATCTTTTGTCTTATTGTACAGTTTTAGTGTCTCTGTTTTCAATGTTTGTTCTATAGTTTTTATTTCTAAACTTTCTAGTTCTTCTTTGTATTTCTCTAGTTCTGTTATCTTACTAATTACAGTTTCTTTAGTGTATTTCCTATTTGCAGATTTTTTTAGATTTGAGTATATTTTATATATGTTATCTTTTATTGTTTCCATTTATGCTATGCTATTATTAACTTCTTTTCTTATTAAATTTTTTATATAAATATTTAATTTATAAATTCCATACCCGACTAAAATTATTACAATGCAATATATTATAAATTTATCTAAATTGTTGCTATTACTATTATTATTATTAATATTTAGTTGTTCCTGACTTTGGAACCACATTTCTTGCTTTTTTTTTTTTTTTTAGTGCAGGAACTTTCCAGGATTTGAGGGCAGGATCGCCATGTAAAGTACGCTTTGTTTGTAGATCTTTATCTTAGACCGGCATCCAGGTGCCTATGGTCTTCAATACGCCAATTTCCGAATTTCTTCGAAGAGCGTAAAGTCCCTATACAATAAAAGACGAGTCTTTGTATGTGGTTTAACAAAGTCTGATTTTATTTATATAATTTCGGGGTTTATATACTATATTTTAGTATCCCCTCTCTTATTCTAATTAATAATCTATCTTAGTCTAATCATAATTCTATTTTCCTATTGGCTATTACATTTGAGTGATATTTAGTGCATGTGAGTGTTTTGTGTGTAACATATGTGCAACATGACACATTGCACTCAAATGTACTTTACATTGTTTATATTATTATTATTATTATGTAGGTGTATAGCTAAGTGTGTTGGTACACTACACCAATTTATTAAATGAATGTAATTTAAATTTTAAGGAAATGAAAAAATATACATTGTAAGTCCAAAATTCTCTTAAATTTTGTATTTATTTTTGACTTTGTTTTATTGTGTTCAATTGTAATTGCCACGCGTGTGTTTGCTATGCTTCAAACAAAAACAACCAACAACAATGCTTAATAAATTTATGAAAAAAAATACGATAGTCCGTCACATGTGTTTTCTTCGCATTCTCAGCGATGAATGAACAAAAGTTTTTAAAAGAGCATAACAAATGTGTGTAAATTTTTCAAACAATTGTTGTATGGCGTGAACATCACTGATATACATACATAACAAACCTACATTCGAATGATCGTTTTATTTTTGTAGGACACAATACTCACACACAAAGTAAATTAATAAAGTAGACTCAGTAGAACAGCTGACTATTTTTTTTACTTTGGTCTGAACTGTCAATTCACTTGTGGTTGTTGTTGTGAAAAATACAACAAGCCCAAAAGCAAAAACAACAGGCAACTTTGACAGCTCAGACCTTAAACCAAAAACAAAATTGCTTGTGGTTTTTGTAAATGTTGTATTTGTTGTAGTACTGTCGCTACTTTATTAATTTACTTTGCTCACACACTTTTCAATGTCAGTGAGCGAAAGAATGCTACAGAATTGACGAGTAAAGTGAAACATTGAAGATGACAAATGAATGTGCTTGTGCAACTCTTTCATGAGTACTGAAAGAAACATGAGCATAAAACAAAACCGCTCAGTTGAATACGCTCAGTGCTGAGCTGAAAACGCTCAGTATGATGAATGATTCACTTCGCTCAGTTGAGTGAATAGCTCAATTGAACTAGGTCATTCATGAGCTACACAACTCTAAAATCAATGACATTTCCGAAGTTATAATCGGAATGCGTGCAGCAATACATCTGTCCCTTTATACTTCCCAGTTATAAAAGTCGCACCGATTAGATTGTTCATTAATTTCCTTATACTGTATGTCGAGTGTCATTACAAATACGCAAACAATCATACAAACACACATTGGCTTTTATATATGGGGGATTTCATGTCAAGTGAACCAACTTTTGAAATCGATGTCTTCCGATCGGGATGAAATTTGCACCAAGGTTAGCTCTATTGGATAGTAACTCAGACACAATTTTTCAACAACATCGGTCGAGAACTCTCTGAGTTATAGGGGGTAAAATTTTGACAATTTGGTCAAACAGGGGTTTTTTCTTATCCATGTAACTTATTACCTATTGTTCTTAGCAAAATGTGTTCCAAATAGTATAGATAGCTATTTCTTCGATCTTTCGAAAAAAAATATTTAAAAAAAAAATAAAAAATTTTTAATATTTTTTTTCCGAAATCAAAAACTTTTTTGACTTTTTTTTAAAATACGCTATTTTTTTTCTTTTTTTTTTTTCTTAAAATAAAGTTTAGATATTTTCCTTGAACACCTACTTGGTCGCTTAGTGGGATGCGAGTGGGATATCTATCAAAATAAATATTTTGTAACTCAAAACATAAAATTTTTGACTTTTTTTGCAAAATCAAAAACTTTGTTGACTTTTTTTTTTCAAAATGGACCCTTTTTTAATCTTTTTTTTTAGGTCAAACAAAAGCTTAGATATTATCCTTGAAGACCCTTTTGGTCGCTTAGTGGGATGCGAGTGGGATATCTATCAAAATAAATATTTTTTAACTCAAGACTAACAATTTTTGACTTTTTTTTTTGCAAATACGATTTTTTTTCCAAATGGGCCCTTTTTTTAAAATTTTTTTTGTAGTCAAAAGAAAGCTTAGGTCCATTCCTTTAAGATATTTTTAGTCCCTTAGTGGGATGCGAGTGGGATATCTATCAAAATAAATATTTTGTAACGCAAGACATACAATTTTTTAATTTTTTTTTGCAAAATCAAAATTTTTTTCCAATATGGGCCCTTTTTTAATTTTTTTTTTGCTCAAAAGAAAGCCTAGGTCCATTCCTTTAAGATATTTTTAGTCCCTTAGTGGGATGCGAGTGGGATATCTATCAAAATAAATATTTTGTAACAATTTTTTAATTTTTTTTTGCAAAATCGAAATTTTTTTCCAATATGGGACTTTTTTTTAAAAATTTTTTTTTGCTCAAAAGAAAGCTTAGGTCTTTTCCTTTAAGACCTATTTTGTCACTTAGGAAGATGTGAGTAGGATATCTATTAAAATAAAAATGTTGTAACTCAAGACATTCAATTATTGACTTTTTTTTTGCAAATTCGAATTTTTTTTCAAAATGGGCCCTTTTTTAAAAATTTTTTTTTAGTCAAAAGAAAGCTTAGGTCCATTCCTTTAAGATATTTTAGGTCCCTTAGTAGGATACGAGTGGGATATCTATCAAAATAAATATTTTGTAACTCAAGATATGCAATTTTTGATTTTTTGGCAAAATCAAAAACTTTTTTGACTTTTTTTTAAAATGGGCCCTTTTTGTAATTTTTTTTTTTGCTATAAAGAAAGCTTAGGCCTATTCCTTTAAGATGGTTTTGATCGCTTAGTGGGATGCGAGTGGGATATATATCAAAATAAATGTTTTGTAACTCAAGACATACAATTTTTGTGTTAAAACATTTATTTTGATAGATATCCCACTCGCATCCCACTAAGGGACTAAAAATATCTTAAAGGAATGGACCTAGGCTTTCTTTTGAGCAAAAAAAAAATTAAAAAAGGGGCCATATTGGAAAAAAATTTTGATTTTGCAAAAAAAAATTCAAAAATTGTATGTCTTGCGTTACAAAATATTTATTTTGATAGATATCCCACTCGCATCCCACTAAGGGACTAAAAATATCTTAAAGGAATGGACCTAAGCTTTCTTTTGACTACAAAAAAAATTTTAAAAAAAGGGCCCATTTGGAAAAAAAATCGTATTTGCAAAAAAAAAAGTCAAAAATTGTAAGTCTTGAGTTAAAAAATATTTATTTTGATAGATATCCCACTCGCATCCCACTAAGCGACCAAAAGGGTCTTCAAGGATAATATCTAAGCTTTTGTTTGACCTAAAAAAAAAGATTAAAAAAGGGTCCATTTTGAAAAAAAAAAGTCAACAAAGTTTTTGATTTTGCAAAAAAAGTCAAAAATTTTATGTTTTGAGTTACAAAATATTTATTTTGATAGATATCCCACTCGCATCCCACTAAGCGACCAAGTAGGTGTTCAAGGAAAATATCTAAACTTTATTTTAAGAAAAAAAAAAAAAATAAAAAAAATAGCGTATTTTAAAAAAAAGTCAAAAAAGTTTTTGATTTCGGAAAAAAAATATTAAAAATTTTTTATTTTTTTTTTTAAATATTTTTTTTCGAAAGATCGAAGAAATAGCTATCTATACTATTTGGAACACATTTTGCTAAGAACAATAGGTAATAAGTTACATGGATAAGAAAAAACCCCTGTTTGACCAAATTGTCAAAATTTTACCCCCTATAACTCAGAGAGTTCTCGACCGATGTTGTTGAAAAATTGTGTCTGAGTTACTATCCAATAGAGCTAACCTTGGTGCAAATTTCATCCCGATCGGAAGACATCGATTTCAAAAGTTGGTTCACTTGACATGAAATCCCCCATATATAAGGGTTTCAAATGTATACATACAAATTTTAACATTTACATTTATATTGTTTTTAGTGCGCGCATTTCTGTACTAAATATTAATATTGATAGGTGCTATAGCTTTCCCTATATATAATTTGTCATCATATCTATGGGAGGTGCCACGCCCACTATTTTTAATTTGCCCATTTTTGTCCTAAATAATTATTTCATACAAAGATTCAATGCTTTACATATCACAATTATACAAATAGATATGAATTTTAGTATTTAGTTTGTATGTATGGGAGGTGCCACGCCCTCTGTGACAACTACTCCCATTGTTGCTTCAAATATTTATACAAAGGGTGGAATTGCTCATGCAAACTTTGATGACTCTAGCTAATATAGTTTCCAAAATATTTGATATTTAATATTAGCTTTGTATGGGAGGTACCACGCCCACTTGAAAATTCAAAATAAAAAATATATTTCAAGCAAATCTGGTTAGCCGTTTAGCCGTCTATAGACGTCAAACCAACAAATATACATATAAACACACATTTACTTTTATATTTATATATAAGACCTTGTTATACATCTAATATTGTTGTTTAGGGTTTGAAAACGGTTTAAAACCCAGAATTTTATTAAGTTATTATATAGTTGAGATGACTCGACAGTAGGGTTTGCCAGACGGGCTTGATTTAGCTTGATTGTCAAGCTTTTTCAATGCGTGTCAAGAATCAAGAAAAAATTTCATTTGTCAAGCTAAAAAGGAATTTTAGAAATATTTCCATCAAATTAATTTGCCAAGTCAAAAACATAGGCGGATTTGGTTTCTTTTTCAAACTTTTGACAACTAAAAATATTTTTCTGTTGAAAATGCAAATATTTTACGTAGAATTAGCTTTTCAAAAAGTATAAATTCGTTAAATTGTTATGAAAATTGTAGAAATTTTCAGCAGTATTTACTTACATTAATTATTTGATTACTGTTACTAAGGCCCGTTTCCTCAATGTATCGAAAATAAGCTGTTTAATGTGGATATCGACAGCCGGAATATTTTGAAAAATTCATTTTCCTGCATGTCTTCCAGGTAATTAGGCCTGGCATGATAAACTCTTTCAGCATTCACTTGGAACTCATGTTCATCCTCCATCAACTTAATGTTAATTCCTCTATTAACCATTATGACAACGTCAACATACCTGCTTATGTTTTGCATTTTTAAAATGCTGTAGCTCTGAGTTGGATAATCGGATCGACTTGATCCAAAACTGTTTTCCGCAATAGTCCCAAGTTTGGTTAACACTGCAGCCACACGATCAAGTTTTTCTTGACAGTCTTTAACATATACTGTTTGTCAAAATTTATAATAATTGAACGATGTGACGTAGGCTGCACACACCTTGAAAACAATTTTAGTGCAAATTGTGCAAAAAAAAAATGTAATCAGATGTTTTCTTGATTGAAAATTGAAACTCCAACTTGAGTGAGAAATTGAATGCAAGTTCGTTTCAATTCTTAAAAGTGTGAGTGTATTAGTAAAAAATGTGATTGTATTAAAACTTGAAAGGCAAAACTTGATCGTGTAACCCCAAGTAAGATAGGATCACCCGTTTGGAAGATAAAGCCCATTTACAAAGTTGCACCCTTACGTCAACAGCATAC